>NC_090055.1:20086711-20247449 GCF_038355195.1 Osmerus mordax | reverse complement strand
CCACTTCTCCCCTCTCCTCCCTCTCCCTCTCCTCTCTCTCCATTCTCTCCCTCTCCATTCTCTCCCTCTCCATTCTCTCCCTCTCACTCTCCCTCTCCACTCTATCCCTCTCCACTCTCTCCCTCTCCACTCTATCCCTCTCCACTCTCTCCTCTCCACTCTATCCCTCTCCCACTCTCTCCCTCTCCACTTTCTCCCTCTCCTCCCTCTCCACTCTCCCTCTCCACTCTCTCCCCCCTCTCCACTCTCTCCCTCTCCACTCTCTCCCTCTCATCCCTCTCCACTCTCTCCCTCTCCACTCTCTCCCTCTCCTCCCTCTCCATTCTCTCCCTCTCCACTCTCTCCCTCTCCACTCTATCCCTCTCCACTCACTCCCTCTCCACTCTATCCCTCTCCCACTCTCTCCCTCTCCACTTTCTCCCTCTCCTCCCTCTCCCTCTCCTCTCTCTCCATTCTCTCCCTCTCCATTCTCTCCCTCTCCATTCTCTCCCTCTCCACTCTCTCCCTCTCCACTCTATCCCTCTCCACTCTATCCCTCTCCACTCTATCCCTCTCCACTCTCTCCCTCTCCACTCTATCCCTCTCCCACTCTCTCCCTCTCCACTTTCTCCCTCTCCTCCCTCTCCACTCTCTCCCTCTCCACTCTCTCCCTCTCCACTCTCTCCCCCCTCTCCACTCTCTCCCTCTCCACTCTCTCTCTCTCATCCCTCTCCACTCTCTCCCTCTCCACTCTCTCCCTCTCCTCCCTCTCCATTCTCTCCCTCTCCACTCTCTCCCTCTCCACTCTATCCCTCTCCACTCTCTCCCTCTCCACTCTATCCCTCTCCACTCTATCCCTCTCCACTCTATCCCTCTCCACTCTCTCCCTCTCCACTCTCTCCCTCTCCACTCTATCCCTCTCCACTCTCTCCCTCTCCACTCTATCCCTCTCCACTCTATCCCTCTCCACTCTATCCCTCTCCACTCTCTCCCTCTCCACTCTCTCCCTCTCCACTCTATCCCTCTCCTCCCTCTCCACTCTCTCCCTCTCCACTCTCTCCCTCTCCACTCTATCCCTCTCCTCCCTCTCCACTCTCTCCCTCTCAATCTTTTGTTTAGTCAAAACAACAGTTTATCTACCTCCCCTTTCTGCTCTCAACCGCTCTCCTCCCCTGTCTCCCCTGGGGGTCTGTCTGACCTGTGTGATGGTCTGGGTGGTCTGTGTGATGGTCTGTGTGGTCTGTGTGGTGGTCTGTGTGATGGTCTGGGTGGTCTGTGTGGTGGTCTGTGTGGTGGTCTGTGTGATGGTCTGTGTGGTGGTCTGTGTGTTGGTCTGTATGGTGGTCTGTGTGGTGGTCTGGGTGGTGGTCTGGGTGGTGGTCTGGGTGGTGGTCTGGGTGGTCTGGGTGGTCTGTGTAGTCTGTGTGGTCTGTGTGATGGTCTGGGTGGTGGTCTGTGTGTTGGTCTGGGTGGTCTGGGTGGTCTGTGTGATGGTCTGTGTGGCCTGTGTGATGGTCTGGGTGGTGGTCTGTGTGGTGGTCTGTGTGGTCTGTGTGATGGTCTGGGTGGTCTGTGTGATGGTCTGGGTGGTCTGTGTGATGGTCTGGGTGGTCTGTGTGATGGTCTGGGTGGTCTGTGTGGTCTGTGTGATGGTCTGTGTGGTCTGTGTGATGGTCTGTGTGGTCTGTGTGGTGGTCTGTGTGGTCTGTGTGATGGTCTGTGTGGTGGTCTGTGTGGTGGTCTGGGTGGTGGTCTGGGTGGTGGTCTGGGTGGTCTGTGTGGTGGTCTGGGTGGTCTGTGTGTTGGTCTGTATGGTGGTCTGTGTGGTGGTCTGGGTGGTCTGTGTGATGGTCTGTGTGGTCTGTGTGGTCTGTGTGATGGTCTGTGTGGTGGTCTGTGTGGTGGTCTGTGTGGTGGTCTGTGTGGTGGTCTGTGTGGTCTGTGTGGTGGTCTGGGTGGTGGTCTGGGTGGTGGTCTGGGTGGTCTCTCCCTCTCCACTCTATCCCTCTCCACTCTCTCCCTCTCCACTCTATCCCTCTCCACTCTCTCCCTCTCCACTCTATCCCTCTCCCACTCTCTCCCTCTCCACTTTCTCCCTCTCCTCCCTCTCCACTCTCTCCCTCTCCACTCTCTCCCCCCTCCCACTCTCCCTCTCCACTCTCCACCCTCTCATCCCTCTCCACTCTCTCCCTCTCCACTCTCTCCCTCTCCTCCCTCTCCATTCTCTCCTCTCCACTCTCTCCCTCTCCACTCTATCCCTCTCCACTCACTCCCTCTCCACTCTATCCCTCTCCCACTCTCTCCCTCTCCACTTCTTCTCCCTCTCCTCCCTCTCCCTCTCCTCCATTCTCTCCCTCTCCATTCTCTCCCTCTCCATTCTCTCCCTCTCCACTCTCTCCCACTCCACTCTATCCCTCTCCACTCTATCCCTCTCCACTCTATCCCTCTCCACTCTCTCCCTCTCCACTCTATCCCTCTCCCACTCTCTCCCTCTCCACTTTCTCCCTCTCCTCCCTCTCCACTCTCTCCCTCTCCACTCTCTCCCTCTCCACTCTCTCCCCCCTCTCCACTCTCTCCCTCTCCACTCTCTCTCTCTCATCCCTCTCCACTCTCTCCCTCTCCACTCTCTCCCTCTCCTCCCTCTCCATTCTCTCCCTCTCCACTCTCTCCCTCTCCACTCTATCCCTCTCCACTCTCTCCCTCTCCACTCTCTCCCTCTCCACTCTATCCCTCTCCACTCTCTCCCTCTCCACTCTATCCCTCTCCCACTCTCTCCCTCTCCACTTTCTCCCTCTCCTCCCTCTCCCTCTCCTCTCTCTCCATTCTCTCCCTCTCCATTCTCTCCCTCTCCATTCTCTCCCTCTCCACTCTCTCCCTCTCCACTCTATCCCTCTCCACTCTCTCCCTCTCCACTCTATCCCTCTCCACTCTCTCCCTCTCCACTCTATCCCTCTCCCACTCTCTCCCTCTCCACTTTCTCCCTCTCCTCCCTCTCCACTCTCTCCCTCTCCACTCTCTCCCCCCTCTCCACTCTCTCCCTCTCCACTCTCTCCCTCTCATCCCTCTCCACTCTCTCCCTCTCCACTCTCTCCCTCTCCTCCCTCTCCATTCTCTCCCTCTCCACTCTCTCCCTCTCCACTCTATCCCTCTCCACTCACTCCCTCTCCACTCTATCCCTCTCCCACTCTCTCCCTCTCCACTTTCTCCCTCTCCTCCCTCTCCCTCTCCTCTCTCTCCATTCTCTCCCTCTCCATTCTCTCCCTCTCCATTCTCTCCCTCTCCACTCTCTCCCTCTCCACTCTATCCCTCTCCACTCTATCCCTCTCCACTCTATCCCTCTCCACTCTCTCCCTCTCCACTCTATCCCTCTCCCACTCTCTCCCTCTCCACTTTCTCCCTCTCCTCCCTCTCCACTCTCTCCCTCTCCACTCTCTCCCTCTCCACTCTCTCCCCCCTCTCCACTCTCTCCCTCTCCACTCTCTCTCTCTCATCCCTCTCCACTCTCTCCCTCTCCACTCTCTCCCTCTCCTCCCTCTCCATTCTCTCCCTCTCCACTCTCTCCCTCTCCACTCTATCCCTCTCCACTCTCTCCCTCTCCACTCTATCCCTCTCCACTCTATCCCTCTCCACTCTATCCCTCTCCACTCTCTCCCTCTCCACTCTCTCCCTCTCCACTCTATCCCTCTCCACTCTCTCCCTCTCCACTCTATCCCTCTCCACTCTATCCCTCTCCACTCTATCCCTCTCCACTCTCTCCCTCTCCACTCTCTCCCTCTCCACTCTATCCCTCTCCTCCCTCTCCACTCTCTCCCTCTCCACTCTCTCCCTCTCCACTCTATCCCTCTCCTCCCTCTCCACTCTCTCCCTCTCAATCTTTTGTTTAGTCAAAACAACAGTTTATCTACCTCCCCTTTCTGCTCTCAACCGCTCTCCTCCCCTGTCTCCCCTGGGGGTCTGTCTGACCTGTGTGATGGTCTGGGTGGTCTGTGTGATGGTCTGTGTGGTCTGTGTGGTGGTCTGTGTGATGGTCTGGGTGGTCTGTGTGGTGGTCTGTGTGGTGGTCTGTGTGATGGTCTGTGTGGTGGTCTGTGTGTTGGTCTGTATGGTGGTCTGTGTGGTGGTCTGGGTGGTGGTCTGGGTGGTGGTCTGGGTGGTGGTCTGGGTGGTCTGGGTGGTCTGTGTAGTCTGTGTGGTCTGTGTGATGGTCTGGGTGGTGGTCTGTGTGTTGGTCTGGGTGGTCTGGGTGGTCTGTGTGATGGTCTGTGTGGCCTGTGTGATGGTCTGGGTGGTGGTCTGTGTGGTGGTCTGTGTGGTCTGTGTGATGGTCTGGGTGGTCTGTGTGATGGTCTGGGTGGTCTGTGTGATGGTCTGGGTTCTGGGTGTCTGTGTGATGGTCTGGGTGGTCTGTGTGGTCTGTGTGATGGTCTGTGTGGTCTGTGTGATGGTCTGTGTGGTCTGTGTGGTGGTCTGTGTGGTCTGTGTGATGGTCTGTGTGGTGGTCTGTGTGGTGGTCTGGGTGGTGGTCTGGGTGGTGGTCTGGGTGGTCTGTGTGTGGTCTGGGTGGTCTGTGTGTTGGTCTGTATGGTGGTCTGTGTGGTGGTCTGGGTGGTCTGTGTGATGGTCTGTGTGGTCTGTGTGGTCTGTGTGATGGTCTGTGTGGTGGTCTGTGTGGTGGTCTGTGTGGTGGTCTGTGTGGTGGTCTGTGTGGTCTGTGTGGTGGTCTGGGTGGTGGTCTGGGTGGTGGTCTGGGTGGTCTGTGTGGTGGTCTGTGTGGTGGTCTGGGTGGTCTGTGTGGTGGTCTGGATGGTCTGTGTGGTGGTCTGTGTGGTGGTCTGGATGGTCTGTGTGGTGGTCTGTGTGGTCTGTGTGGTCTGTGTGGTGGTCTGGGTGGTCTGTGTGGTGGTCTTCTATACCTGGGGTCTGCCCTGTGTCTCATGCTGGGTAAGGACTGTCTCTTCTTCAGCACTTTCTCCTTGGCAGGGCGATCTTCTCCTTCTCGTTCTCTCTCTCCTTATCTTTCTTCTCTTTCTTCTTTCTGTCCATCTGTAGAGGAAGGGGGCGTCGTCAGGACAAATGAACACAACAAGACGGTGCGGAGTGTGGTGATTGGCTGTCATACAGGCTGTACTAGGTAATACTTGAATTGATATGTTATTGTTTAACTGTAGTCGAAATATTATTGTTGTTGCATGGTGTCTGGTAGCTGAGATACTCTACACAGTGCCTGGGAAATACAGACCTTGACTCTGAGTCTTAGAACTACACACTTCTGATCTTCTGCTGTCCTTTCTACATGCATTGTGTACTTTCTACATGCATTGTGTACCTTCTACATGCATTGTGTATGTCACTTTGGATAACAGGGTCTTCTAATTGAATATGAATGTCATGTTAATGGCATTCTCAAATTCAAACTCAAATACTCAAACTCAAATCAACTGACATTTAAAACCAATGTGTCGTGTTGTCAGGTGCCTTCAAACATTTCTTGAATATGTATTCAAATATATAAATATACATAAATATGTATGTAACTACATGCTCTTATGTTCTTCCTTTTGGGACTTATTTGGTTTTCACAATGTATGCTTCATGTTTTGGCTACCCGCAATGTTCGGGGCTATCTCGTTGTTATTATCAGTGACCTGTGCTCTTTTGTAAAGCTCTCTCTTGGGAAGTCGCTTTGGATAAAAGCGTCTGCTAAATGCATAAATGTAAATGTATGTAACCTAAAATAGAAATATGTATAATACATCAAACAGAAAAAAGTCATATGAATATGTATATTTGCATATAAATCTAGAGTCAGCTGGGAGGCGTACGGGCGTTGAGTCGCGTCTGCGCTGAGTGATGTCGGGCGTGCTGGATGTGACGTGCCAGCGCTCGGAGCAGCGGTGGTGAGGCCGGTGAGCACACAGGGTCAGGGGGGCTGGCGGAGGACGAGCGCGGGCACAGAGGAGACTCTGGGGGAGAGAGACCAGGAAGAGAGGGGTGAGAGAGCGCTCCAGGGAGAGTCCAGAGAGAGAGAGACCAGGAGGAGAGGGGTGAGAGAGCGCTCCAGGGAGAGTCCAGAGAGAGAGAGCGCTAGGAGAGGGTGAGAGAGCACTCCAGGGAAAGTCCAGAGAGAGAGAGACCAGGAGGAGAGGGGTGAGAGAGCGCTCCAGGGAGAGTCCAGAGAGAGAGACCAGGAGGAGAGGGGTGAGAGAGAGCTCCAGGGAGAGTCCAGAGAGAGAGAGCGCTAGGAGAGGGGTGAGAGAGCGCTCCAGGGAGAGTCCAGAGAGAGAGAGACCAGAGGAGAGGGTGAGAGAGCGCTCCAGGGAGAGTCCAGAGAGAGAGAACGCTAGGAGAGGGGTGAGAGAGCGCTCCAGGGAGAGTCCAGAGAGAGAGAGGCCGCTGCACTCACGTCCGTCGCGGCCGGTTCCGAGCACGCTGGCGGCGCTGCGGCTGCGAGCCAGGAAGGAGAGGGTGGGAGTCATCAGGCGGTCTACCATGCTGCTCTCCACGGGCTGAGCTGGATGCTACGGGCTGCAGCGAGGGACAAACAGAGCAGGTCAACACCAGCGCTCATTATACCTGGACTAATGAGGAGGATGGTAAGAACTGCAGATTCACTATATGCTTTTGCACAGTGCCATCATCTTATAGTTTAGAATAAGTAGGACAGAAAGAGAGAGAGAAAGAGAGAGAGATAGAGAGAGAGAGAGAGAGAGAGAGAGATGCTTTTGCACAGTGCCATCATCTTATAGTTTAGAATAAGTAGGACAGAAAGAGAGAGAGAGAGAGACAGAGAGAGAGAGAAACTAGAGAGAGAGAAACAATAAAGAGGAGAGGAGTGTTAAGAGTCAGCAGTGCATTTTTCTGAACATCTCCAGTTGTGCCGGGGAGTTTCAGAATGCATTACCTCTGAGAGTGCTGACTCATCCAGCCTCCCTGCCTCATCCAGCCTCCCTGCCTACCTGTCCTCTGCCTCCCAGCTCCTCCGCTCTACAGCACATTACCTCTCTGAGAGTGCTGACTCATCAGCCTCCCTGCCTACCTGTCCTCTGCCTCCCAGCTCCCGCTCTACAGCACATTCTGACCTACTTACACACCTGCTCCGGAAGGTTCTATATATATCTAGACACTGGAATTGATTTGACTTCTGCATTTCATTCTGCTTATGACAGGATGCACTTCTGATTCTCGATTTTCTCCTGTTCTTTCTACATGCAGTATCTGTATGTTGATTTGGATGAAAGCGTCCACAATAATGAATCAAATCTCAAGTAAAATTGTAATGGGTGTGATTAAACGTGTTTGATTATCTCTGCGCATCATTAGAGGCACAAGCTAGAACATCACGTCCAGTGACCATAACAACAGTTTCCCCCCCAAACTCTGAATCATTCCAACGTTGCACGACACAGACAAGGCCCGTCACGATGCAGGGCTAACAAAAACACAGACTGACGTGGACATCAAAAACACCAAAGGAACAAAATGACCATCGACACCAGATGATGAACCCCAAGACAGTGCACAGATGCAGTATGACGACAGAGAACATGAACATACTCCCAGGATGCAACAGAAGGTCAAAGGAGAACCAAACCAGAACCCAGGAAGCTGAAGGACGACCGGAGGTGGACTTGGAGGGAAATGATTGGACCGGCCGTCAGACAGACGGTGACAGAAATCATTTTGGGTGGAGGCAAAAAATCATAACTAAATCATAAGAGGCGAGGATAGGGAGGTCGGCGTGGCGACGGCGGCAGGTGGATGAACGGACGGTGAACGGGTGGAGGGGGGGGGGGGTCAGGGGGGAGGGGTCTTACTTCTGCTGGGAGAGTTCCAGAGGGTGGCGGAGGACTTGGAGAGGCGCTTGTTAAGAACTGAGTCCACGTGCTTGGTAAGGTTGACCGCCGACACGGAGCACCTGCCTGCGAACCCAAGAGAGCCACGCACAGAGGGTCACACTGGCCTCAGAGGTCAAAGGTCAGAACAACATCAGCTATCCTGAGCCACGCACAGAGGGTCACACTCGCCTCAGAGGTCAAAGGTCAGAACAACATCAGCTATCCTGAGCCACGCACAGAGGGTCACACTGGCCTCAGAGGTCAAAGGTCAGAACAACATCAGCTATCCTGAGCCACGCACAGAGGGTCAGACTGGCCTCAGAGGTCAAAGGTCAGAACAACACTAGCTATCCTGCCAGCTGCGTCGATGTCATCCAACAAAAAGAAAATGTCTGAGTGTTGGCCAGGTGGTTCAGGAACTCGCAAACCAACCAGCTTCTAACCAAGCCAGCGACATCTGGGGGAGAGGAGAAGGCACCACACACACACCTTCAAACAGCTCCAACACACACGTATACACACACACCTTCAAACAGCTCAACACACACGTACACACACACACCTTCAAACAGCTCCAACACACACGTATACACACATACCTTCAAACAGCTCCAACACACACGTATACACACACACCTTCAAACAGCTCCAACACACACGTATACACACACACCTTCAAAACAGCTCCAACACACACGTATACACACATACCTTCAAACAGCAGCACCTAGTCTTGCTTACTGGCTCATGCAGTATTCATATTTAGCTTGATGTTGTGAACAAAATAAACTGAATTACTTCTCCCGTAGTTTCTACCATTTTTGTGGGGAGTTTATCCTCTTTTTTAGGTTTAGGTTAGTTATAGATGCTGATCTGTTGTCAAAATGCTAACACTGGTTGTAAAAGTGTTGTAAAAATACAATCTGATTTGATTTGTATTCATTTACAGACCAGCGGTCTGTAAGAGGAGTATGGAAAAATAATCAATGCCAGCAAGCGCTAATGACCATTCTTGTCTTGGTTAGCAATCAAAGCTACCTTTCACATGGCAGCAGTAAGCGTAAATAAATCACAGGCAGGATCAATACAGCAGGCTCAGAGTTAATGACCCACAGTGTTTCAAGGAGCCTAACAGCACACAGACACACACACACAGACACACACACTACCGACTGGTCGCATGGCTCCGGGAAGACGTCTGTGATCCGAGCTAGTTAGCTAGCTGAGCGAGCTAGTTAGCTCACTTAGCATGTGAGCTGCAGCGTTGGTCCCCAGGTATAAAAAATCTTCATCTTTTTATTATCTTCAAGAAAATGATTGGTTGAAGGTAAATATTATATAACGCGTAGAACGGCTGTAGAAGTGAAAAGATAGAATTTGATCCTGGACTGGAGTTTTCTCCTGAGGAAGGAAGATATCCAGCCATTCCAACTGGCATGTTAATGTTTGTGTGTGCAGTATCAGTGAGTGTGTGTGTATGTGCACAGTATCTGTGTGTGTGTCAGTTTTGTCAGAGGGGTTTCACCAGAGATAACCCAGAGTGCTGAGTGTGTGAGGAGCACCCTAGCTGAAGAGAGGAGCTGGAATCACAGCTCCAGATGTGGCGCTCTGTCTGGACTCTTCTGGTGCTGCTAATCTAGACTCATGCTCTGCTGTGTGTGGTTCTGCTGTGTGTGGTCCAGGTGTGTGTGGTTCTGGTGTGTATGGACCAGGTGTGTGGACCAGGTTCAGGTGTGTGTGGACCAGGTGTGGGGTGTGGGAGCAGGTGTGTGGAGCAGGTGTGTGTGGAGCAGGTGTGTGGAGCAGGTTCAGGTGTGACTCACTCTCTCTCTGGCTGGGGCTGTGCAGCCCTCCGGCCCAGGAGCACCTCTGCTGGCGTATCTCTGCCCAGGTCTTCTTACTGGACCTCTGGAGGGGCCGCAGCATAGCGCTCCTGCAGCGCACACACACACACACACCAAGATGAAGGAAGAGGATGTTAGTAGATGGAACAGTATTCATCTGAGGACAACCCATCCATCCCTCCCTCCCTCTCTCCTCCTCTCTCCTCCCCTTCTCCCCCACCTTGTTCTTCTCCAGCTTCTGCCTCTGCCTCTCCTCCAGGCCCTCCCTCCTCTCTCCCCCTCCTCCCCCTCCTCCCCCACCTTGTTCTTCTCCAGCTTCTGCCTCTGCCTCTCCTCCAGGACGGCCCTGCGGCGCTCTGTCTTCAGCCGCTGCTCCTCCAGCCGGCGGCCGGCGCTCCTGGATCTGCTGCTCCCTCAGCTGCCGGGCACGCTCCTCCTTCTCCAGCCACTGGCTCTCTTAGCAGCTGGGAGGAGGAGGGGGAGAGGGGGGGGGGAGAGGGGGGGAGAGGGGGGGAGAGGGGGAGAGGGGGGAGGAGGGGAGAGGGGGAGGAGGGGGAGAGGGGGAGGGGGTTGGAGAGGGAGAGGGGGAGGGAAGAGGGGGGGAGAAGGGAGGAGAGGAGGGGGAGAGGGGGGGGCGGGGAGGTGGGGGAGAGGGAGGGGAGATGGAGAGGGGGGAGGAGGGAGAGGGGGGAGGAGAGGGGAGGAGAGGGAGGGGAGATGGAGAGGGGGAGGAGGGGAGAGGGAGGGGGGAGGAGAGGGGGGAGGAGGGGGGAGGGGGGGAGGGGAGAGGGAGAGGGGAGGAGAGGGAGGGGAGAGGGAGGGGAGAGGGGGGAGGAGGGGAGAGGGGGAGGAGGGGGGAAGAGAGGGGGGGGGAGGGGGAGAAGGGAGGGAGGGGAGAGTACTGGGTTTCAGTGTGTAACAGATTGACTGCTGTAAAAGAGGGGACTAACATTTTCGCCCCAAAAAAGCTTTAAAAAATATGAAATGTGCCTTATTGTATTCCAGTATTCTATAGAAACATCCTCAATACTGAACCAGCAAACTTTGCAAAACACAACATTTGTTATTGCCAAAACTTATGCCTTGACTGTACACAGTGTGAAAAATACTTCAGTTCCTGCTTCCAAACCTTCAGTGTTTGATCCCATCCTCAGTAAGAAGCCCTAGAAGCCTTCTAAAATGAGCTGTTATCTGCGGCCAGAAAGCCTCTCACTGTTAACTCTGCTGGGATCTCAAAGGCGTTAGCTAAAAGGCTACACACACACACGCCTGCCTCTTTCCACCACGGCAGCAGAGAGGGAATATCTTGTTTCCCTGAGACACACGCATAAATTGAATTAGTGGAGTTTCCACAAGGCGGCATTCTGCAGAGTGAGACTGGAACCTCTGGTCTCTCTGTCTCTGCAGCTCTCTAATCCCATCACGCCTCCACACAGGTTCACAATCACACAGCGGCTTTCATCTGGTGAACCTCCATCACTGGGCTCACACACATTCAGAGAGGGTGTAAAGGGGAGATTATACCAGCTCTAAGGCACCGTTTCTCATTTCTAAGCCTCTATCGTTGTCATTTGGAGTGTGTGTGTGTGTGTGTGTGTGTGTGTGTGTGTGTGTGTGTGTGTGTGTGCGTGCGTGTGTGTGAGCGGGGGGTAGCTGTCACAAAAGCCAGCTCTAGTAAGCTCCAGATGCAACAGAAGCTGGTTCCTTGTAGTTCTGTCAGGTAGCAGAGCAGAGATGAGACCAGGGCCAGGGGGATCCGACACAACACCTGGACCGGCCGAGCTTGAATCATTTAACTGGTCATTAAGGAAGTCTGTCTCCCGGCTTACATGAAGTATTCATGTCCTTGAACAGAGTCCAGACACCCCCAGCTTCTCAGAACAAGCCTCTCTCTTCACTTCTGAAACAGCAGAAGTGTCAACGCTCATTTCCTGCCAGTGGCTCTGCATATTCTCATTTGATTGAGTTTACATTCTCTGTGTGTCTCTCCGGACCTCAGCATGTCCACTCTGATGGAACACAGTGAGGTTTAGAAGTCGGTTATCTTAGGACAACACAACAGACATGCTGTGGCCAGAGGTCATTGTGATTGTCTAGTTCAAAAGGTCAAACTGAGGGAAGGCGGTATAACTCATCTATGGAAACCTGCAATCTGAGCTGACGGCTGACACGGCAGCATGAAACAGAGCAGCAACAACAAACAGTTGGCTTGAACACAGTTCTCATTTAGAACCCGAGAGAGAGAGCAAGGGGGAGAGATGGAAGAAAACACAGAGAGAGGAGGAGGGAAAGAGTTAGAGAAATAGAGAAAGGGAGGGAGGAAGGAAGCAATGAAAGAAAAAGAAAGTGGGGTAGAGAGAGGAAGAGAGAGGAAGAGAGAGAGGAAGAGAGAGAGAGAGGAAGAGAGAGAAAGGAAGAGAGAGGAAGAGAGAAAGGAAGAGAGAGAGGAAGAGAGAGAGGTAGAGAGAGGGGAAGAGAGAGAGGAAGAGAGAGGAAGAGAGAAAGGAAGAGAGAGAGGAAGAGAGAGGAGGAAGAGAGAGAGGTAGAGAGAGGGGAAGAGAGAGAGGAAGAGAGAGAGGTAGAGAGAGGGGAAGAGAGAGAGGAAGAGAGAGAGGGAAGAGAGACAGGTAGAGAGAGAGGAAGAGAGAGAGGAGGAGAGAGAGGTAGAGAGAGAGAGGAAGAGAGAGAGGTAGAGAGAGAGGAAGAGAGAGAGGAGAGAGACAGGTAGAGAGAGAGGAAGAGAGAGAGGAGGAGAGAGAGACGATCTCAACATCTAAATCAGAGCCTGGACATTTAAACACCAACACAGACCATCAGACAGGGGGGAGGGGTGTGTGACCCCCACAACAACAGCACTCGGAAACACAAACACCCACGGTCACCATCACCACTGTCACCATGGAGACGCAGGGCGTGACTTACCTTGGTGCTGGCCGCATTCGTCTGAGGGAGGAAGGCGAGAGAGAAGACAAGAGGAAACGTCAATCATGCAAAGTAGCGTGCCGTTAGCGTGTCGCCACAGTCAGGGACTGAGGTGTGAAGCTGTGGACACTGCGGCAGCCATTTTGGCTCCCAGCAGAAACGACGCCATGACAGTGATGTTGGGGTTATGTCACAAGACACACAGCGAAGCCATTGGGAGAGTGTTACCAAGGCATGGGCTTCTGTGCTAGTGTGCTGAGCATTCATTGTGGAATAAGAGTTTTAATCATGTTGGATGTCTTTGCTAAAGAAGCTGGCCCTGTTTCCAGTTCCAGAGTGAGATTTGGTGCCAGTCCCACATGAAGGCAGGGTTCTTCCTGGTTGTTCCAGTGGAACTACATGTGCAGTCCACATGCTAAACTAAAGGACACTCACAGAACAACAACACTGGCCTTTGTCCACCAGGGGGCGCTCCTGGGTTTCTCCCTGCACACTTACCCAGATATCTGGCCTTCTCCTCCCTCCGCTCCTTGGCAAGCTTCTGCCTGTCCTCTGATCTGACGGCATCTGGGGAGGGCAGAGAGAGGGGGGGGAGACAGAGAGGGAGACAGAGAGAGGAGTGTAAGAAAGAGAGGGGGAGAGAGAGAGAGAAGGGAGAGAGAAGGAGAGAGCAATGGGGTGTGAATGAGGGAAATAATTGTACACAGATCCTGCTTCAGTCCATGTTCAGAGTGATTCAATGTTGGAAATCTGTGAGAATTAGCCTCTAAAACAGCCTCTAATACAACCTCAAATGCAGTCTCCTTCCATCCTCTGAAATGGCCTCTAATACAGCCTCTGACACAGCCTCTAATTCGGCTTCTGCTGTTGTATTTTTGGGCCTGGAGGCATCACACCCCTCTATCTGTTCCATGAGTCAGAGTGCAGAGGGACACGCCCTGATGGGTTGAGAGGTCGATTGGTCAGTCACACCTGTTCCCGTGACAACGGCAGATGATTAAAAAGATCGTTGTCTTCAGACATGTATCTACCCGACAGGATGTTTACAAAACCACAGGCTGCGATCGACTCAAGTCAGTAATTGGAATAAGAAAAAGTGTATCTTCAGAACTCAGCACAGTAACAATCAGGATGTGTTCAGACAGCTGGATCTGTTCAGACAGCTGGATCTGTTCAGACAGCTGGATGTGTTCAGACAGCTGGATGTGTTCAGACAGCTGGATGTGTTCAGACAGCTGGATGTGTTCAGACAGCTGGATCTGTTCAGACAGCTGGATCTGTTCAGACAGCTGGATCTGTTCAGACAGCTGGGGCATCAGACAGCTGGATCTGTTCAGACAGCTGGGGCATCAGACAGCTGGATCTGTTCAGACAGCTGGATCTGTTCAGACAGCTGGATCTGTTCAGACAGCTGGATCTGTTCAGACAGCTGGGGCATCAGACAGCTGGATCTGTTCAGACAGCTGGGGCATCAGACAGCTGGGGCTTGCAGATCTGAGGGCATCAGTCTCCTCACTGCTGTGTGGTTTCTTCAGACAGAGCTACATTTACATTTAGTCATTTAGCAGACGCTCTTTTCCAGAGCGACTTACAGTAAGTACAGGGACATTCCCCCGAGGCAAGTAGGGTGAAGTGCCTTGCCCAAGGACACAACGTCATTTGGCACGGCTGGGAATCGAACCAACAACTTTCTGATTACTAGCCCGACTCCCTAACCGCTCAGCCATCTGACCCCCCACAGAGCTCAACATCAGGACGTCTGCCGCTACAGCAGCCTTTCTCAACTCTGGTCCTCCATGTTCTAGATGTTTCCCATTGACATCTAGAACATGCAGCGAAGGGGGGCATGAGGACCAGGGATGGGAACTACTGCTCTAGATCATGACATCACAACTTGGTGCTGCCTATCTAGGCCAGGAAAACGAGATGCTCAAATCCCAACTATTCTCTCCTGGTTAAATAAAGTTGACATGAAGAATTCATGTTAGTCAAGCTGAATGTGAATGAGCGTGCATGTGTAAGTGTTACATAACTAGACGACTGTTTACATATTTTGCCGCCCTTGTGACCTCTCTGGAAACTGGTGCTGCATTCCCCAAACACCCGCACCCAAACACCTCTCCTAAACACCAGCACCCAGACCCAGACCCACACCCAGGACCAGACCCAGGACCAGACCCAGGACCAGACCCAGGACCAGACCCAGGACCAGACCCAGGGCCAGACCCAGGGCCAGACCCAGGGCCAGACCCAGGGCCAGGACCAGACCCTGTGGACAAGCTACATTAACAAGCTAACAGCACTCCAGTCTCTGACTTATATACATCACAGCTTCTGGGTGGAATACACAGCAGGACTGATATTATGATGTCATAAAGACAATCACATCCTCCCTCGACAACTTCAACACTGAATAATTTTACACATGAAGAATCAACCAGAACTCCAAAGACTGACAAGGCAGTAATATAAATAACACATGAAGCAGATGTTCCTTTTTTCTATATACGCACCGTGTTCCGTATATAGGTCACATGTGAGTGAGTGTGTGTGTGTTGCTAGGCTTCGTGACACATCGCTCTCCTGAAGACACACAGAGACCATATGTTACTGGGTCTCTGTCAGCAGCGAGGAGGAGATGGACCCAACAGAACCCCGGCGCTCCTACTGGCCTGTGACCCACTTTAACACACGCTATTTATAGTGGGAGAGATCAAGTGCAGCTCGTGGGCGTGTGTGTGTTGGGGTGTGTGAGTGTGTGCATGTGTGTGTGTGCTGGGGTGTGTGACTGTGTGTGTTGGGGTGTGTGAGTGTGTGCATGTGTGTGTCTAGGTTTGTGGGTGTGTGTGGGTGTGTGTGGGTGTGTGTGTGGGTGTGTGTGTGTGCCAGTGCGGGCTAGCTCACAACCATGGTGATGATGAGTCACACTCCACACACACGAGACAGGAACAGAATTAGGCTGACCCAGAAATCTCAGAAACACAGAACTCAGACCATGTCTTGGGCCTTCCGATGTCAACAGGGTGATATTCGCTCTGCAGACCAGCAACATGTGACGTCACAGAGAAAACTATTCAAATCCAACTTTATTTGTACACACTGTTATGCCCTCCACATCCACCCTGGGCTCTCTGTCTTGTGTCTGTTTGTTTTGAGCTCCTGGGATCCGGTTTTCATCCCACCTGCTCAGGTCTCCACACCTGTGCACCAGCTGGCAGGAAGTGGGCCAGGTACCTCAGAATCTGACCAACGCGTTCCACAGAACATCAACGAAAAAAACTTTATCAACGAAGGTGTGTCTCAAACATGATTAAAACAAATGGAATGCGTTTATATAGCGCTTTTCTACCTTAGCGGCACTCAAAGCGCTTTACAATGTTTGCTCCCATCGGGAGCAACTAGCAGGAGCAACTAGTAGAAAACAGGCTTTGTTATCTGACAGCAGTAGCTCGTTTGGACTCCTAAAGAAAAACTATTGAGCGTCTATTTATCAAGCGCTTCTTGGTTTAGCTCATTCACCTCCCGCTCTAGGGGTAAAGCGACCATGACGATGGATGCGGGCGAAAGCCACAAAGAGTAAAAGGGGGAAAAGAAACGTATGCCAACAACACAACCTCCAGGCGTGTTTCTCAGCGCTAGCTTGTGCTAGCCAGAGCCTCAGGACAAGTAGGGGCATTCTGGAAAGGACATTTCCCCACCGCAGGGTCAAGCTGAAAGCAGTCTCTGGCACTGCCCCTCTGATATATGATGCCAGCTTCCTTCAGTCCACCTTCCATCATCCGCCAGAGCTGACTATGAGCCCAGGCAGGAGAGGTCGTTAGCGCTTAGTGCTAGCTATCCTCTTAGCGGACACAGCTCACACGCCAAAATTGGGATTTTGGCGGCATAAGGAACCCAAAGATACGCAGTTCCTTGTTGATGGGGTGTGTCCTGTCCTGACCTGTCCTGACCAAAACGAGAGATGTGCAGCCACTCTGCCACAAGGTTCCTGGACATAAACCAAGCGGTGTCAGACTGAGGCTGTGTCAGACTGAGGCTGTGTCAGACTGAGGTTGTGTCAGACTGAGGCCAGTGGGAGTCGGCTGAACGGAAACATCTCTATTTCTCAACAGGCTGGATGATTTCACATAAGCACTGAGGTAATTGCCCAATTATCACTTCATGCTTGAAAACAGTTAGCCTAATTAGGATCACTTTAGCTCTCAGATCCCAGAACTGGAGTCCATTAGACAACTATCCTTAGCTGTGCTCACACACACAGTAAAACAACACCCAACGCTGTTCACAGCTCCAACAACTCCGTCAGCCTTCCAAGCTGTTCCCATCTTACCCTTCCTGTGCAGGGGGCCGGGGGGGGCAGGAGACTTGGGGGTGAGGTCAGCTTTGGTGGGGGTTCTCGCTGTCCCGTCCGTGTCGTTCTTGAGGGGGGAGTCGGTCCTCTGGCCGGGGGCGGTGCCCAGGGGAGGGCTGACCTGCTGGGGGGCCTGCACGGCGGGAGGCGTGTCCAGAGGAGGAGGTGGAGCTGTGGAGACAGCGGAGAGGGGGAGTCAGAACCGAGGAACCACACAGCTTAGAACCAGGAACCACACAGCTTAGAACCAGGAACCACACAGCTTAGAACCAGGAAATGCACAGTTTAGAACCAGGAACCACACAGCTTAGAACCAGGATCCACACAGCTTAGAACCAGGAACCACACAGCTTAGAACCAGGAACTACACAGTTTAGAACCAGGAACTACACAGTTTAGAACCAGGAACTACACAGCTTAGAACCTGGAATTCCACAGTTTAGAACCTGGAGGCTGGACTGGTTTGTCTTCATTCCACAGAGCAGGAAACACAGCGTGCTATCTGGGGAGGAGAGACGGCCAGCCAGCCTCGCTCCAGGAGCCACAACAAGGTTCTTCAATCTACTCTCACATTAAATAAGATCTTAATACATTTTTTAAACTGGAGTTGAACAGCTTTTGCATATTCACATACTTATTGACAACTGCAATATACCCTTATGCATGTTAAAACGTTATACTTTATAATATTTTTTCGCTTGGGTCTTCCATATGCAGGAAAGATTTACGTGTCAGATTCCCACATCCCAGTGGAAACCTTCACAGCCTCTCCAGGTGTCTCTGTCCGTCCACAACCATCATCCAGGCCCACCTCACAACCATCATCCAGGCCCACCTCACAACCATCATCCAGGCCCACCTCACAACCATCATCCAGGCCCACCTCACAACCATCATCCAGGCCCACCTCACAACCATCATCCAGGTCCACCTCACAACCATCATCCAGGCCCACCTCACAACCATCATCCAGGCCCACCTCACAACCATCCTCCAGGCCCACCTCACAACCATCATCCAGGCCCACCTCACAACCATCCTCCAGGCCCACCTCACAACCATCCTCCAGGCCCATCTCAAAACATTCAGTCGCCACAACAAACACCCCAGTTCAGCCTTGGACTTCAAAGACTGCCGTGTTGGAAGATCTCCGGTGTGCAGATCTATATTCCAGTAGAATCTACTGCAGAATCTATATGACGACAACCTGACTCAGCTTCCTGAAGCAGGAAAATCAACGTTTCTTTGAAGTCGCTAAGCTTTTACATTAGACCACCATCGATGCCTTTCTGTATCCCTGTAGAAACCCCGTAGACCATGCTAATGTAGTGGGTCCAGTTAGCTGGACAGTTGTGTGAGACAGACCTCTGCCTCCAGTAGCATCTCTGGACGGTAGATTGGTCGAGGCCTGGGTGAACCAAAAGCTTCCTGGCAGAGCGAGACTCTGCAGCTGCCCCTCTCTCTGCCCCTCCATGATACAAGAGAAACCGATTGATTTAGAGAGAGTGGAGGGATGGAGGGGTGGAGGAGTGAAGGGGGAAGCAGTGCCACACAGACACCACACTCTCATCAGGATCACAGACAGCGTCCTCTTAAACTAACCTGACGGAGGTTGTGTGTGTGTGTGGAAAACAAGCGACACAGAGAGATACAGAGACAGAGAGAGAGGAGAGAGAGAGATAGAGAGATAGAGAGAGAGAGAGAGAGAGGGAGAGAGAGAGAGAGAGAGAGAGAGAGAGAGAGAGAGAGAGAGAGAGAGAGAGAGGCGGGGCAATAGACTCCGGGGCTGAGAAGAGAGAGTTTATGAAAGAGCATCGCCAGAGAGAGAGAGACACTCTGTCCCAGAGAGAGCAGCCTTTGTCAAGACCCCTGCATGGCAACGGGACAACTGCCAGAAACATTGCACTGGGAGAGATGAGGGAGGGAGGGAGGGAGGGAGGGAGGGAGGGAGGGATGGAGGGAGGGAGGGAGGGAGGGAGGGAGGGAGGGAGGGAGGGAGGGAGGGAGGGAGATGAGGAGGGGGGGAGGGAGGGAGATGAGGAGGGGGGGGGGGGAGGGAGGGAGAGATGAAGGAGATGAGGAGGGAGGGAGGGGGAGGGAGAGAGAGAGAGAGAGAGAGGGAAAGTTAGATAGGAACAGAAAAAGGAGATAGGGAGGGAGGGTTGGAGAGCAAGTGCATGATTTGGGTTTGGACACCATGATGGTCCTTTATAAATGGAACATGCACTGCAGTGTTATGATGCAGAATTCATTTCAATGCTTCCCTGTTAGGAAGGTGTTTACAACACAGCCAAGCTTGTGAGGGTTTGTTCCAAAACAATAGGCTCGTTCTCATCCAGACCTGAGTGGGATGATAAAAGGGATGATGTGTGGGATGAGGTGTCCTGCAACATCCACCTCAGCTGTGTCCTCAGGCTCCACGGCACATGCTCTCACTAGGGGGGCTGTGATGTCATCAACATGGGACACTCTGAGGGAGCCGTGATGTCATCAACTAGGGACACTGTGGGGGAGCTTTAATGTCATCAACATGGGACACTGTCGGAGAGCTGTGATGTCATCAACATGGGACATTGTCAGACAGCTGTGATGTCATCAACATGGGACACGCCCTACTACACCTGGTAGCATTAGATAGTGTGTGACCAGCAGGCTGTTCTGACCCACAATCCTCTGTGCAGTGGAAGAGGCCAGAGAGAGAGCGGGTTGGACTCCAGACCGATACGAACCTGCCTGCACCAGTTCAAGCCACGGTTCCATGACTCAGTAGTCTGTCTGAGTTCAGTGCAGACTGCATGCAACAGTACATACTGTTACTAGACACACCACACCCACACTAAGCACACACAACACAAGCACACACCCACACCACACACACACACACACACACCCACACCAAGCACACACAACACAAGCTCACACACACATGCGAGCCACAAGAGAATAGAAGAGGATCTGCAGACTTCAGATGATGAATATTCCACGACGCTGCAGAGCAGAGAGGCGGAGGGAGAGAAAGGAGAGGGGAGAGAGAGAGAGAGAGAGAGAGAGAGAGAGAGAGAGAGAGAGAGAGAGAGAGAGAGAGAGAGAGAGAGAGAGAGAGAGAGAGAGAGAGAGAGAGAGAGAGAGGATAGTGATTCAGGCCTGGCTGTCTGCACCAGTACACTAGCTCATACCCACACTAGTTGGTACACACACTAGCTGGTACACACACTAGCTGGTACACACACTAACTGGTACACACACTAGTTGGTACACACACTAGCTGGTACACACACTAGCTGGTACACACACTAACTGGTACACATACTAGTTGGTACACACACTAGCTGGTACATACACTAGCTGGTACACACACTAGCTGATACACACACTAGTTGGTACACACACTAGCTGGTACACACACTAGCTGGTACACACACTAGCTGGTACACACACTAGTTGGTACACACACTAGTTGGTACACACACTAGCTGGTACACACACTAGCTGATACACACACACTAGCTGGTACACACACTAACTGGTACACACACTAGTTGGTACACACACTAGTTGGTACACACACTAGCTGGTACACACACTAGCTGGTACACTCACTAGCTGGTACACTCACTAGCTGGTACACACACTAGCTGATACACACACTAGCTGGTACACACACTAGCTGGTACACACACTAGCTGGTACACACACTAGCTGGTACACACACTAGCTGGTACACACACTAACTGGTACACACACTAGCTGTTACACACAGAGACAGACCACAGAGAGCCCCCTCTACACACACGCGCCAATGAGTGTGTCTGTCTGTGTGTGTCTGTTGTCGTTGTTTGATAATGGTTTAAAAACTACTGTGTGTGTCTACGTGTGTGAATGTGTGTGAGTATTTGTGTTTGCATGTGCGAGTGTATGCGTGTGTATGTGTGTGTGTGTGTGTGGGGGGGGGGGGGATATTGACTCTAACAATCAGTGCAGCCAGCATCAGAAACCCCAGGCTAGTAACCTTGACAGCAACCCAGCCTGGCACACACACACACAGTGTGCTTGTGGACATGCTAATGTGACACACACACACACACACAGTGTGCTTGTGGACATGCTAATGTGATATCTGCACACATGGGTTTCCTAGACTGGAACATATGTCATGGTTTAAACGTGATCGACCCGGACTGGCAAGGACAGACATGTTGACTTGTAAACAGTTACCTCAGTTAGTATGTTCTTGACTAACCCCAAATCACAGAATCAGAGTCAGGCTAACAGGAGCTAGCAGTCAGGCTAGCAGAGTCAGGCTAACAGGAGCTAGCAGTCAGGCTAGCAGAGTCAGGGTAACAGGAGCTAGCAGTCAGGCTAGAAGAGTCAGGCTAACAGGAGCTAGCAGTCAGGCTAGCAGAGTCAGGCTAACAGGAGC
Organism: Osmerus mordax; assembly: GCF_038355195.1. Classification (NCBI taxonomy): domain Eukaryota; kingdom Metazoa; phylum Chordata; class Actinopteri; order Osmeriformes; family Osmeridae; genus Osmerus; species Osmerus mordax. Next base: position 20,226,098 of record NC_090055.1, on the reverse strand, counting down.
TAGCAGTCCTTGGTTGACCATCCACATGATCAGACCCACCACTGCTGTCTGGTCTGCGCTCTGATTCTCCCATGATGCACCTCTTCTCCAGAGACACACTTTATCAGCCCCCCCTCACCCCCTCCCCAGGCTGTGTACATCATGAGGATGAATCAGCCCCCATCAACCTCCGCCTTCCAGACCTGTGTCCCACCACACACACACACACACACTCACTCACTCACTGACTCACTCAAACACACACACACACACACTCTTCCCTGTGTATCCCCTATGGAGCAGAATGCTGGATCACAGGGCTCTTCAGTAGTCCCGCCCCCTGCGTGCAGAGCACCGGCTGGAAACAGACCAGCAGCTTGACAAGCAGCAGGTCACGACTATCTCACGCGTCATTTCCTGTCAGCAGCACCTTATGCACAGTCACTTCCTGTCTGCAGGTGGCAGCGTCCAATGGAAACGCCCAGCTGGTCTGCCACTTCCTGCTAGGACTGTTCTCAGTCCTTTACACACTTCTGTGTTACAATGTGTTCAGTTAGCAGACACGTTTACCTCACAACTATTATAATAATTACAGACAGGACATGATTTCACGCAACATTAGGTGTTGCGTAATGATCGCTGCTGTTTGTGATGTGATGCTGGTGATGAGTCACACAAACACAACGTCTAAAACAAACAGTCTGACTTCAAGGCAGAGACGCTTATCTGCGCAGCAGTTGTGAAAGACTCCTGATTACAAACAATCCACACACAGTCTGTTGTGAAACACTGTTAGGAAAATTCAATTGGAAAACAATAGTCCCTCTGACACAGTAATTGACCGATAAATAAAGCTCGATAACTCCCTGAAATGCTGGCGAAGAGAACAGAGAGGCTCTTGGTGTGTCCTGGAGCGAGTGTGTGTCTGTAAGAGAGAGAGAGAGAGAGGGGGGGAGTGTGTCTGGTCTGGGACACCCTGCTACTGTGGTCTATCTGAGGCCCCACTGGAAAGCAGGGGCATGGTGTAACAGGGAACAGGGGCATGGTGTAACAGGGAGGACAGGGATAGACAAGAACACAGAACACAGGTGAAACCATAAACACAGAACACAGGTGCACACTAGGGCAGGCAAACAGTTGTGGGCATGACACATGGGGCCCGATCTTGCACCCAGCGCAATTGACTTTGTCAAAGACGCAAGTATCATTCCTAGTTTGCACTCGACGCAAAGCGGACTTTTCCCTCCACAGACGCACGTCGAAATGACCTTGCGCTCCCGTGGGCGGTTAGCGAAAAAGGAGGCGTGTTCCGGCCCAAACGTTCCCTGGTGCTATTTTTGCAGTTTCCGAAAAACAATTCCGCCACTGACCAGGAAAAACGTGGTCTAAAGTCAATGGCGCATTATTCAGATGCTATTTTAAGGGCGCAAGCTTGGTCCGTGCACACTGCTGGCGAGGCAAGTGTCTTCTTTCTGCGAAGCTACGTTACGTTGTTTGGATTTATGGCGTGTTACATTTCTTCAATGTTTATAAAAAGATTTTCATGAGAAATCTCTATGTTTATGAACATGATTTGTAGCAATTGTGGCAATTTTCTCCCACGCCTGTTTAACCGAAGCTAATTTGGGTGGGTTTCTTCTCACATCTCCATCAGAATCAGAATCAGAATTCGGTTTATTCGCCATGTAGACAATGTGACACAAACACGGAATTTACTGTGGCAGGAAGGTGCAAACAATAAACATATACGGGTCTTCAATTAAGTAAAAAAGTACAATAGTTAAACTAATTCCAAGAACTAAACAATTAAAAAATATATATATAGGGTAGGCTATATAAAAATAAGAATTTGAATGAGCAGCATGAGCGGGCAATTTAGTGCAATGAGAAAACTGCTCTGCCTTTCCCATACAATGTTACTTCTCTATCTGTAACGGCCCTGACTAGAACGTCTGTCTCCTCGGCTGTGAACCGCTCCTGGCGTGCGCCTGGCAAATCCGCCGTTATAATAGCAATCCGCCATGGAACAAGCGCTGCTCTTAAAGGGAATGTGAGATGACGCTCTGATTGGTTTATTGCACGTTACGCCCAAACCACACCCATTAGTAATGTAGCTACTTCGGACCTACCCATTTTAGATTTGAGCCAGGCGCAAAGTTATTTATCCCGCCGGCAAAATAGCAACCGAGCCGGAGTCCCGCCCACAAAGTTACTTGCGCTTTGCGTTTTGATACTTGCGTTTCAGATCGTCAAAATAGGGGGGATGGACTTTGTGTGTGCATGAGTGTGTGTGTGGCTGTGTTTGTGTGAGAATGTGTGTGTGTGTGGCTGTGTTTGTGTGAGTATGTGTGTGTGTGGCTGTGTTTGTGTGAGTATGTGTGTGTGTGTGGCTGTGTTTGTGTGAGTATGTGTGTGTGTGGCTGTGTGTGTGTGAGTATGTGTGTGTGTGGCTGTGTTTGTATGAGCATGTGTGTGTGTGTGTGTGTGTGTATGTGCCACACCTCTCTTCTCCACCTGTGTGTCCTCCTCCAGATCATGTGATTACATGTCATCACAAAGATCAGACAACCAGCGGTGATGTTCTAAACTAACCCAACCAGCTGTGTGTGTGTGTGTGTGTGCGTAGGCTGTGTGTGTGAGTAGGCTGTGTGTGTGCGTAGGCTGTGTGTGTGCGTGTGTGTGTGTGCGTAGGCTGTGTGTGTGTGTGCGTGTGTGAGTAGGCTTGCGCAACAGCAGCTGGCATTACCTAGGAAACCAGGGGGATTCGCAGAGCGTGACACAACGGGTGTGCCGATTAGGTAGATCACATGACCTCGATCACGAGGTGGACCAATCAGATCACGTCTCCCAGTGTGTTGTGTGGTATATGCTGCTCAGACAGGTGGAGGTACCTGCCAACACCACATTCAATCATGGAGAGGAGAAATAGTGCCTATAGAAGACCCAGCAGACATGCCACACAGACCTGATGCAGAGCTGGGATGTTAGGAAGCTAGGAGAGACGACAGAGAGAGAACCTTCTGGAATATCTGGAGCTGCTGATGCCAGGACACACTAACAGACTTGCTAAATAGGAGCCCAGGCCTTCCTAGCCGTAGAACAGGCTCAAACAAAGTTAGCAAAATACTGAGCGCTGAGTAGACAGGGTGGAAACATGCTCCTGTTAAAACCAAGCTGGACAACAGGATGACATAACACTGCACCAGGGAGACCTCTCAGCTAGAACAGGGGAACTTCAAAGGGAGAACAGATACGAGATCTGCCTCTCATTTGAGTGGGACAGAGAAGCAATGAATGACCTCATCATTGCCCCCCTTGCCCCTCCCCCCTGATCCCCTCTCTCCCCGGAAAAGGGTGTGTGTGTGTGTATGTGTGTGTGTGTGAGTGTGAGTGTGTGTGTGGGAGGGGTCCTACAGAGGCCCAGGCACACTGAAAGCCCAGTGTAAACAACCACCATTGGCCCCACACCAGCTCTCTGTGTGTGTGTGTGTATGCGTGCTGCTGGGGTTCAAAAGTACAACTGTGAGATCATGTCCATAAAATCCAGTTCTCGCCCCACTGTGTGTTCAGATGTTCCCCAGTAGGAGAGGCAGGTTCAGATGTTCCCCAGTAGGAGAGGCAGGTTCAGATGTTCCCCAGTAGGAGAGGCAGGTTCAGATGTTCCCCAGTAGGAGAGGCAGGTTCAGATGTTCCCCAGTAGGAGAGGCAGGTTCAGATGTTCCCCAGTAGGAGAGGCAGGTTCAGATGTTCCCCAGTAGGAGAGGCAGGTTCAGATGTTCCCCAGTAGGAGAGGCAGGTGTCCTCATCAGGCCTGTTCTGCCTGAGCTCTGATCCATCAGGGGCCTGTTCCATGAAGCCAGTTTACAGAGTAAGCCAGGCTTATATCATGGAACAGGTCCCTGACAGAGCCTCTGTACATACAACAGAGCTCAGTCACATTTTACATTTACATTTATTCATTTAGCATACGCTTTTATCCAAAGCGACTTCCAAGAGAGAGCTTTACAAAGTGCATAGATCACTGATCATAACAACAAGATAGCCACAAAAACATTGCGAGTAGCCAAAACATGAAGCACACATTGTGAACAACCAAAGTAAGTGCCAAAGGGAAGAACCATAAGAGCATGTAGTTAAACAAGTTACAATTAAACAACATGAACTGCTGTAAGTGCAAGTGTACCTGTAGAAAAAACAAGCCACAATAATAAAAACAATATATCACAGCGATTACAAAAATTTAAATCAGTTACCACTAACCACAAGAGCAACAAGTCTCAACGAGTCATTGTGATCCTTGAGGAAACTAACATCGGGTCAAGCGAACCATTCCTAAGTACCGTTGTACTCCCGGAAGAAGTGCATCTTGAGCCTTACAATCTTCATCTGTTTCTTCTGTAAAACACAGCGCCGGTCTGGTCTGTCTCTACCACCACAGAGAACACCTCATCTATCCACTGCCTTGCTTTGACCTGCTCCTAACCCCTGGGCTGTGAGGGTGTAGGTGTGTGTGTGTGTGTAGATATTTGCTTGTGTATGTGTGGTGTGTGTGTGGTGTGTGTGTAGGTATGTGTGTGTGTGTGTGTGTAGATATTTGCTTATGTATGTGTGGTGTGTGTGTAGGTATGTGTGTGTGTGGTGTGTGAGTGTGTGTGACAAAGCCAGAGTGTGTTCCTGGCTCAGCGGAGCTAAACGGACGAGTAAGTTATCTCTGTGCTAGCAGCCCCCCCACACACACACAAACACGTACAGAAACACACATGCACACATACAAGCATGAACGCGCGTACTAACACAGCACACACGTGCAAACACACAGCTTGGTGGAGATACTGAGAGACGCTAGCCTGCCAGACACGTTGTTAACATTGTTGTGTCATCGCAGGGTTTCCCGCAGCACTTAGCAGCTAAGGCGGCCGCCTAAGCAACAAACGCCTGCCGTGTGTTGCAAACCCCCCGCCCCGGTCTGACGGCAAACCCCATCCTACCACCAACTAACACATTTTCTGTGGGAAACCCTGCATCGTGAGCTTGTTGTTGTTCAGAGGGGGTTGGGGTGTGTCAGGGCGCTCTGAGGGAGCTAGGGGGTACAGCTGGTTACTCAAACACAGTCTTTCTCACAGTCACTACCTCAGGAACACACACACCGATACCAGCACTGGTCTTCAAAAACACAAAACATACAATTAGGGATCCCACAGTCCTTATTAGTGTGGCTCGGAGGCTTAACAGTCCCGGCAAGATCTGTAATTTAGTTTCCACAAGAGAGCAACCAGCCACAGGGCTGTGTCCTTTCACAGTGAGAGGAGAGACCAGCACCCTTGCTAAAGGAGAGGAGAGACCAGCACTCTGCTAGAGGAGAGGAGAGACCAGCACTCTGCTAGAGGAGAGGAGAGACCAAGACTCTGCTAGAGGAGAGTAGAGACCAGGACTCTGCTAGAGGAGAGACCAGGACTCTGCTAGAGGAGAGACCAGCACTCTGCTAGAGGAGAGACCAGCACTCTGCTCGAGGAGAGACCAGCACTCTGCTAGAGGAGAGACCAGGACTCTGCTACAGGAGAGACCAGCACTCTGCTAGAGGAGAGGAGAGACCAAGACTCTGCTAGAGGAGAGACCAGGACTCTGCTAGAGGAGAGACCAGGACTCTGCTAGAGGAGAGGAGAGACCAAGACTCTGCTAGAGGAGAGTAGAGACCAGCACTCTGCTAGAGGAGAGTAGAGACCAGCACTCTGCTAGAGGAGAGACCAGCACCCTGCTAGAAGAGAGACCAGCACTCTGCTAGAGGAGAGACGAGCACTCTGCTAGAAGAGAGACCAGCACTCTGCTCGAGGAGAGACCAGCACTCTGCTAGAGGAGAGGAGAGACCAGCACTCTGCTAGAGGAGAGACCAGGACTCTGCTAGAGGAGAGGAGAGACCAGCACTTTGCTAGAGGAGAGGAGAGACCAGCACTGTGCTACAGGAGAGGAGAGACCAGGACTCTGCTAGAGGAGAGACCAGCACTCTGCTACAGGAGAGGAGAGACCAGCACTCTGCTAGAGGAGAGGAGAGACCAGCACTCTGCTAGAGGAGAGGAGAGACCAGCACTCTGCTACAGGAGAGGAGAGACCAGCACCCTGCTAGAGGAGAGGAGAGACCAAGACTCTGCTAGAAGAGAGACCAGCACTCTGCTAGAGGAGAGACCAGGACTCTGCTAGAGGAGAGACCAGCACTCTGCTACAAAAGAGGAGAGACCAGCACTCTGCTACAGGAGAGGAGAGACCAGCACTCTGCTAGAGGAGAGACCAGGACTCTGCTAGAGGAGAGACCAGCACTCTGCTACAGGAGAGGAGAGACCAGCACTCTGCTACAGGAGAGGAGAGACCAGGACTCTGCTAGAGGAGAGACCAGCACTTTGCTAGAGGAGAGGAGAGACCAGCACTCTGCTACAGGAGAGGAGAGACCAGGACTCTGCTAGAGGAGAGACCAGCACTCTGCTACAGGAGAGGAGAGACCAGCACTCTGCTAGAGGACAGGAGAGACCAGCACTCTGCTAGAGGAGAGGAGAGACCAGCACTCTGCTAGAGGAGAGGAGAGACCAGCACCCTGCTAGAGGAGAGGAGAGACCAAGACTCTGCTAGAAGAGAGACCAGCACTCTGCTAGAGGAGAGACCAGGACTCTGCTAGAGGAGAGACCAGCACTCTGCTACAGGAGAGGAGAGACCAGCACTCTGCTAGCAGAGCCCTCATACAGGCTGTGAATCAGATCAGATCTACACTATATCGACATTGGGCATATATAGGCATTGGTACACATACACATTACACCTACAGGAGCTTTTATCTCATCCCATTCTGAATGCCCCCCAGGTGGCCATGACAGCTGCCCGTCCTGGGAAGGCTGTCCACGAGGTCTTGGAGTGTGTCTGTGGGGATATGTCCCATTCAGCCACAAGATCATTGTGGAGTTTGGGTGATTCCAGCTGGCCTGCAGATGGTGTTAGAACTGACCCCACGTGTTGGATGGTGTTTAGGTCAGAGGTCAGTCAAGTCTGCCACACCAAACTCAACAAACGAGGTTCCTGTACGGACCTCACTTGGTTCATTGGGTTCAAATCCAGTCTCACCGTGAAAGAGTATCGGTGGGTTTAGTGTCCCTGTGGACTTGACAAGATGGCCGCCAGCTCCAGAGTCTCTCTGCTGTGAGGGGGTGTCTGGGGGTGTGGCCATGACACCTGGACCCTGGCCTATAGCAGAGCCGGTCCAGACTAATATTAGCCTGGATCTTTCTCACGACAGACAGCAGGCTGTCTGGGTTATTCTGGGATGTGTGGAGGTGGCAGGCCGTTGCTATGGCATCCAGCCACCTGACCTCCCTCCCCTAGTCCTGTGTGCGTGTCTGTGTGTGAGTCTGTGTTAGTACATCAAAGCGGGGTACAGCTGTACAGTCTCAGGAATCCCCTGCAGGGGAAGGGAGAGAGAGGGGGAGAGAAAGGGGGAGAGGAGGAAGGGCTTCCAGGGCTCCTTGTGTCTGGAGGTCAGCATGCTTGTCACCACTTTGTCCACTAAAGAAGTCTGGTTAATGTTGACGTTTACACCACAACACGTGTTTCAGAGTGTCATTGTCATGTGGGAGTGTCTGCAGTGAGGCATTGCAGGAGCAAGGTGTGGTCCACCACCATCGTGTTTCAACAGGCTCCGCTCCAAAACACAGACCTGGTTGAACACAAAGGCCCTCAAACGCCACAGAAATAACACCCCACTTCTCTGACCGTACGATCTCCACTGAGAGCTACAGCCAAGGCCCAGTCCTGAGGGAACATGAGGAGAGGTTTTCTACATCTGTGGATGTGTTAACCAAGCTGCTGTCTCAACCACCCTGACAAACTCTTAACTCTGACGACGGTAGATGGGCCAGGGGGGAAGCAGCATGAATATGAATGGGGAAGAGCTTCACAGAGAGAATTAGCAACAGGAGAACAAGCTCCTAAAGCAAGGAAACCTAAATTACGTCCAACAATGCCTGTCAGCCTCTACAGGGGGCCTCCTCTGGAGGAGAGAGAGCTACTTCAACTGAAGAAGAGACCAAGTCGGCCACAGCCAACACTAACAACAGTGTTTAGAGAGATTGTGCTCGGGTCGACCTCTCTCTTTCTATCTCTCTCTGTCTCAATCTCTCTCTCTCATTTTGACTATCTCCCCGACTCTCTCTCCTTAAATGTCCTCTTTCAAACCATCCCTCGTACTCTCTCTCCTATCTCTCCTCCCTAACCTCTGTCCTCCCTCCCCCCCTCCCCATCTCTCTCTCTACCATTCACAGCAGTGCAAAAGCTACACCTCTTCTGTTGTGAGGGAAATACGCCACCATGAAGACAATGCCTAGAGTTTCAAACACGCACACACCCACACACAGAGGGGCCCCTCTTCACCAGAGAGTGAAACCCCCTTCCATTGTAATCCTTGAGAGAGTCTCTCCAGCAGACCTGCTTGTTGTTAAAAGAGCAGACTTCAAACGCCCCCACCCTGCCAGAGCTTCCGTCACTCCTGTCCCCTCCTCAGCCCTCTAACCCGCCTGGACACATTCCTGTCCCCTCCTCAGCCCTCTAACCCGCCTGGACACACTCCTGTCCCCTCCTCAGCCCTCTAACCCGCCTGGACACACTCCTGTCCCCTCCTCAGCCCTCTAACCCGCCTGGACACATTCCTGTCCCCTCCTCAGCCCTCTAACCCGCCTGGACACATTCCTGTCCCCTCCTCAGCCCTCTAACCCGCCTGGACACATTCCTGTCCCCTCCTCAGCCCTCTAACCCGCCTGGACACATTCCTGTCCCCTCCTCAGCCCTCTAACCCGCCTGGACACATTCCTGTCCCCTCCTCAGCCCTCTAACCCGCCTGGACACACTCCTGTCCCCTCCTCAGCCCTCTAACCCGCCTGGACACATTCCTGCCTCCACCAACAAGGAATTTACATGAAGTGCTGAGTGAGGGTTTTGGTCCCATTCTTTCATGTAGTAAAGAGCCCCTCTCCTGACTCCCCCTCTCCCTCCTGACTCCCCCTCTCCCCTCCTAACTCCCCCTCTCCCCTCATAACTCCCGCTCTCCCCTCCTAACTCCCTCTCTCCCCTCCTAACTCCCCCTCTCCTAACTCCCTCTCTCCCCTCCTAACTCCCCTCTCCTAACTCCCTCACTCCCCTCCTAACTCCCTCTCTCCCTTCCTAACTCCCTCTCTCCCCTCCTAACTCCCCCTCTCCTAACTCCCTCTCTCCCCTCCTAACTCCCCCTCTCCCCTCATAACTCCCGCTCTCCCCTCCTAACTCCCTCTCTCCCCTCCTAACTCCCCATCTCCTAACTCCCTCTCTCCCCTCCTACCTCCCCCTCTCCTAACTCCCTCTCTCCCCTCCTAACTCCCCCTCTCCTAACTCCCTCTCTCCCCTCCTAACTCCCCCTCTCCTAACTCCCTCTCTCCCCTCCAGCCTGGCCCATGAGCCCTCCATCACACGGTCATCGTCCTGACAGGAAGACATGTTCCTTCCTGTCTGCTCCATCCTCCCCCTCTGCTCTCTCAACCTGGGGGGGGGGGGCTGTGGTTGGCCTGATCCTTTTAAATATGCGTATCCTCCAAAACTTTAAAACAGATTATTTTTATATTGGGAAACCGGCACTTGGTTGGTAACATAATCTTCGGTTGCAACTGTACATGTGGAATTAACCGGATTATTCCCAGTGGAGCCTTCTGTCTGATTGGACATCTTTGTCCACTGTATCAGGATGAGATTAGAAAAACAAAGGCCGGAAAATTATCAATGAGATTATGTAACACAAACTCCCTCCCTTTCTCAAAGAAAGACAGAAAATTGGCTGCATTTCTTCATTTCGCTTCACAAGCTAATTGAACTGTTCAAAGGTACTGAATTATTTTTGTGCTGGTAGCTTGTCGGCACACAGCAACACATTTCTGCTCCAATTTAGATGTAGAAACCAGCAGGGTGCACTTCAACAATCGCTATAGTAGTTTGCAGCACTAGAGTACTGGTTAATATGCATACTAGAGTACTGGGTAGTCTGCATACTAGAGTACTGTGTAGTATGCATGCTAGAGTACTGTGTAGTATGCATACTATAGTACTGGGTCGTACCAGGAGTCCAGGACACTGCCTCTTATGATATTGATACTGTTTAGGTATCAACATCATAGCTATCAACAAAATTTTAACATCATTACACATGTGCAAATCACATTCAGTATTCGAACCGTTTGCCAATGTTTGCCTCCAGCAACATGCTCAGGTGATGACGTGTGACAATGAGGCTGATCAATGAGAATTCCCTGACGACGAGGTTGACATTTCCATAGCCCAGCTGAGCACAGTCACTATACAGACACTGTGTCTGAGCACAGTCACTATACAGACACTGTGTCTGAGCACAGTCACTATACAGACACTGTGTCTGAGCACAGTCACTATACAGACACTGTGTCTGAGCACAGTCACTATACAGACACTGTGTCTGAGCACAGTCACTATACAGACACTGTGACTGAGCACAGTCACTATACAGACACTGTGTCTGAGCACAGTCACTATACAGACACTGTGTCTGAGCACAGTCACTATACAGACACTGTGTCTGAGCACAGTCACTATACAGACACTGTGACTGAGCACAGTCACTATACAGACACTGTGTCTGAGCACAGTCACTATACAGACACTGTGTCTGAGCACAGTCACTATACAGACACTGTGACTGAGCACAGTCACTATACAGACACTGTGACTGAGCACAGTCACTATACAGACACTGTGACTGAGCACAGTCACTATACAGACACTGCGTCTGAGCACAGTCACTATACAGACACTGCGTCTGAGCACAGTCACTATACAGACACTGTGTCTGAGCACAGTCACTATACAGACACTGTGTCTGAGCACAGTCACTATACAGACACTGTGACTGAGCACAGTCACTATACAGACACTGTGTCTGAGCACAGTCACTATACAGACACTGTGTCTGAGCACAGTCACTATACAGACACTGTGACTGAGCACAGTCACTATACAGACACTGTGACTGAGCACAGTCACTATACAGACACTGTGACTGAGCACAGTCACTATACAGACACTGCGTCTGAGCACAGTCACTATACAGACACTGCGTCTGAGCACAGTCACTATACAGACACTGCGTCTGAGCACAGTCACTATACAGACACTGTGACTGAGCACAGTCACTATACAGACACTGTGACTGAGCACAGTCACTATACAGACACTGCGTCTGAGCACAGTCACTATACAGACACTGCGTCTGAGCACAGTCACTATACAGACACTGCGTCTGAGCACAGTCACTATACAGACACTGCGTCTGAGCACAGTCACTATACAGACACTGCGTCTGAGCACAGTCACTATACAGACACTGTGTCTGAGCACAGTCACTATACAGACACTGTGACTGAGCACAGTCACTATACAGACACTGCGTCTGAGCACAGTCACTATACAGACACTGCGTCTGAGCACAGTCACTATACAGACACTGCGTCTGAGCACAGTCACTATACAGACACTGCGTCTGAGCACAGTCACTATACAGACACTGCGTCTGAGCACAGTCACTATACAGACACTGCGTCTGAGCACAGTCACTATACAGACACTGCGTCTGAGCACAGTCACTATACAGACACTGCGTCTGAGCACAGTCACTATACAGACACTGTGACTGAGCACAGTCACTATACAGACACTGTGACTGAGCACAGTCACTATACAGACACTGTGACTGAGCACAGTCACTATACAGACACTGCGTCTGAGCACAGTCACTATACAGACACTGCGTCTGAGCACAGTCACTATACAGACACTGTGACTGAGCACAGTCACTATACAGACACTGTGTCTGAGCACAGTCACTATACAGACACTGTGACTGAGCACAGTCACTATACAGACACTGTGTCTGAGCACAGTCACTATACAGACACTGTGTCTGAGCACAGTCACTATACAGACACTGTGTCTGAGCACAGTCACTATACAGACACTGTGACTGAGCACAGTCACTATACAGACACTGTGACTGAGCACAGTCACTATACAGACACTGCGTCTGAGCACAGTCACTATACAGACACTGTGTCTGAGCACAGTCACTATACAGACACTGTGTCTGAGCACAGTCACTATACAGACACTGCGTCTGAGCACAGTCACTATACAGACACTGCGTCTGAGCACAGTCACTATACAGACACTGCGTCTGAGCACAGTCACTATACAGACACTGTGTCTGAGCACAGTCACTATACAGACACTGTGTCTGAGCACAGTCACTATACAGACACTGCGTCTGAGCACAGTCACTATACAGACACCGCGTTTGCCCAATGCACGCGTCCAAACATCCCTTCTCTTCATCCGGTCGGCATAGACGCTCGTTACAAACGCCTGGGACGTAGTAGGTGGACGTGTTCAGCAGGACAGCGCCAGGCCTCGCCAGCAACGAGAGAGGCCGGGAGGAACGAGAGAGGCCGGGAGGAACGAGAGAGGCCGGGAGGAACGAGAGAGGCCGGGAGGAACGAGAGAGGCCGGGAGGAACGAGAGAGGCCGGGAGGAACGAGAGAGGCCGGGAGGAACGAGAGAGGCCCGGAGGAACGAGAGAGGCCCAGAGGAACGAGAGAGGCCCAGAGGAACGAGAGAGGCCGGGAGGAACGAGAGAGGCCCAGAGGAACGAGAGGCCGGGAGGAACGAGAGAGGCCGGGAGGAACGAGAGAGGCCCAGAGGAACGAGAGAGGCCCAGAGGAACGAGAGAGGCCGGGAGGAACGAGAGAGGCCCAGAGGAACGAGAGAGGCCCAGAGGAACGAGAGAGGCCCAGAGGAACGAGAGGCCGGCAGGCCCGAAGACAAAAGGGATTAAAAGATGTCCTTCAGAAGTCCTGACACAGCAGATCTTCTGCCTGCCTGAAAGGACTCCCTGCTGGTCAGATATCACTCCTCGTCTCTGATGGATTATATTTCTGCCTTTCTTGTTTTTACAGTGAGAAGGGCAGGAAGCGTGGGGAAGAGAGAGAGAGAGGAAGAGAGAGAGAGTAAGGCTATGCAGCAACCAGCCCGGGACGGATTTGAACCCAGGCCGCTGTGGTAAGGCCTCAGCCTTGGTGGTATGTGCACTAATCTGGCTAGTGTTCTCTGGTTCTGACCCCAGACTGGGTTCTAGGAAGAGTTCAGAGTTCATTTCAGAACCAGAACCAAACTCTAAAGCTAGACAACAACTCGGACTTGTATCAACAACAGGCTGTCCTGTGAAGAAGTGTGAAGGAAGGTTGCACACCACAATCCTCCAACCCTCACCCCCACCCGACCTATGGGTGAACACCATCTCCACCTCCTCACAGTGTGTCCTTGGACAATACTTCCCCCCCAGAGACCCATCCCATCAGATACAGTAGCATCTTTGTTAGGGAATGGAAGACGCACACACACACACACACAACACCCAGCCTAATCCTCCGCCCCCCCTCCACCCCCCAAAAACCACACCAGTCAGTCAGGCTTGACAAATATGCGGCTCGACATGCCTGAGGTATGTGACAGAGAACTGGGTCCCTCAGTCTACATGAGCCCTCTCATTGTGCAGTCTGCAACTCTGGTTCTCATGAATCACAAGCCAGATATCAGATCCAGCTTCTGGTTCTTCCAGCCCAGGGTGGAGGAGGCGGGCTGTGTGACAACAGAGAGGCTGCATCTGACAGCTTCAGCCATGCATCACCATCCACAGCAGAATGCTCCCTCAAACAACAACCATTTCTTCACAAACGACGGCTGCTGGGACGGCCTACTTCCTGTTTCCTGTATGAAGATACTTACGTTACCATCCTACCGTTACATCCAGAGCGACGTACAGGGGGGAATTTGAACCTACAATTTGATCTGTAGACAAAAGCTCTCCCAGTAAGCTGCCCCCTCTCCCGGGGAACCTGCAGAGCCTGAGTGTGTGTTAAGCAGAAGGGAGTCAGATGGCTGAACGGTGAGGGAGTCGGGCTAGTAATTTGAAGGTTGCCAGTTCGATTCCCAGCCACGCCAAATGATGTTTTGTCCTTGGGCAAGGCACTTCACCCTACTTGCCTCGGGGGGAATGTCCCTGTACTTACTGTAAGTCGCTCTGGATAAGAGCGTCTGCTAAATGACTAAATGTAAATGTAAGCACGCCTGTCATCGATGAAGCTCCTTCAGGAGCCTGGTGCGGAGCTAGACCTCCAGGAGAGGAAGGGGTGAGGAGGAGGTCTGGTCAGGGTTCCCTCCAGCAGGGTGGGGCCAAGTACCTCCTGTCTGGGTCTGGGCCAAAACAACCCAGCAGCCTGACCCACACACACACACACACACTCTCTCATACGCACACACACACATCCTCTCACACACACATTTACTCTCACACACGGTCTTTCTCAAACACACACATATCCACTCTCTCACACGCATTCTCTTTCTCTCCCTCTTACACACACACACACTTAAACACCTCTCTCCAAGTGCCCCCCCGCCCCCACATTCCATCAGCTCCCACACAGCAGGACGGAAGATCACGCCACTTTGAGCCCCACGGGGAACCACGGTAACAACCTCCCCACAGGGGGCAGAGGTCACTAGTGGAGGCTGCAGCACCATGTCCCCCCCCCCCCCCCCCCCCACGCGGGAAGTAGAGGTGTGAGGACTCCCGCTACACTGCCTGACGTCCAATGTCACGTCCGGTTGATTGGTGTCTCTGTGCGGCGATCGGGGGAGCGCATGCCTGACTAGTGACCGCATAACGTAAACACGCGGGGAAGGTGGGGGAGTGGGGGGGGGGCGCGATGACCTCATCAAGAGCGGTCTGTGTTATCATAATGTTCATACTCGGGTGCACGCTGCCGCCATGGAAGGTGAACGCGGTGAGCGCGCACTGTTTAGAAAATATGCGGTGTGAATTACAAGACGTCAGGGATCTAACAGAACAGTATCATTTAAACGACATCAAGCACGTTTCCTTTGTTGTCAAAGGGATTAGAATTAGCAGGACACCAGTATAATGTCTGATCTTTCTAAACGAGTTCCTGTAAGCTATGCTGCCCTACATTAATGTAAAGCTGTTGGTGGATTTAAGCCTGTGTGCAGAGGGTTACTTGTAATAAATTGGACATCTGCGTGATAGCCGATGCAGGTTCTAGAATTAACAGTTTTCAGGCTGAGAAGACACATTTGACTAAGATTTATATTTTTGAATTCCTCAACACTCCATAGTACAGTCAGTGTATCACTGTCGGTAATGGTTCACTGGAGAACGGAGATGTGAGACAGCAGAGACGTGTCTGAAATCTGAATCAAGAACAGTCGGAACGCTGCCTATACACACCAACAACCTTATAATTAAAAATATCTATCTTACTAATAATACGAAAGCACTTACATGTTGCTCCTGGCAGTGCTTGTCCTTCCACATCGGTATCTTTGCTTTCCATTTTGCTCATTCAATCAAGTGCTTTTTTTGGTTTCCCTTTCACACAGTCTTTTCATTCCTCAGGCGGTAAGGAGGAAAAAAACTTGGTTGAGTCACTCCCGGTGCTCCGTAGCGCGCTCCCTGTTTCCAAGTGGAAAACGCTGGCAACTCCGCCGAGCCGCTACCCCGTCGGTACTTTATAAAATAAATTAGTAAATCACGCGGTGAATAGGCGAATCTGTTGTGGGGAAACTCTCGCGGCTACAGCACCGGCAAGAGTTCCCACTAGACAGGAGCCGCAGCGTTGGAGGCAGAGTGAGAAAGCGAACCAGGGGCCGAGGTACGGGAAGTTAGTCACACAGACACAACAGCTGATCACGGTATGCTCATTGTGCAGAAGGTCCCAAGCTGGCCGGACTGGAATGGTCCATAATCAGAGAGGGGTGCATTAAATGGTACAGATTAGATCTGTCTCCAAACTGTGTTTATATCAACACAAATATCCAACTAAAATACAACGTAAGTGCGTAATAACCAGGATTATGTTCAACGGACTAGACGCGTTAAAAACTGCAATCGCTATATCCGACACAAGTGAAGAATTTACCTCGATTCCGAATGGATTCATCCGCTAGAAATGAACAATTCACTGAGAACAGTCCACACGGCGGTTTAGTCACTGCTAACATGTTGTGTCCACAATATGCGAATTGTTTAGTTTTTATGTATAGCCCATGAAATGGTTTTATTTGAGGGGGCAGCTTAAGGGACGACCTCGTATTTCGAGGTGTTGTCACTTCCAGTTTGTGATAGACAACTTCCAGTCACACCCGCAGAAACTTATCACCGGAAACATACCGACAACTACTTTTAACGTTAAAACGAGCCGTAGGCCCAACACGGGACAAAACATGTTTCCGATCGTGTTATCACTAACTCAACATCTCAAAGAATACATCTTGGACGAACCATAGAGATTAGCAAGCCGGCATGTTAAAGCCACCCCCCCCTCTCTCTCTCTCTCTTTCTCTTAGAAGCCCCCCGACCCCCCTCCTAGACACGGGTCTCTTAAACTTTCACCCCTGGACAAGGCATCAGACTCTGTGTTGGTAGAGTGTTTAAAAGATGCTGAAGGAGGCGGATCTAGTCCTCTGGGATCAGGAGGGAGCTGGAGCCGGTGTCTGATTGGGTGGAGAGGGAACAGGAACGCAGGGCAGCACCATCCACTTCCAGCTGCACTCTCACACACTGAACTAACACACAGATCACTGCCAAACACCATCATGACACACAGTCGTCTACATGCAACAGGTTAGATGGATACAAGCGCCCGCTAAATAAATATAATTGCACGTGAATGCTGAGAAATGTTATTAGTATGTTAGGAGACCAGCATATTACCACAGACACAGAGAAGGAAGAAGGAAGAGATCCAGCTTCTAGAGGAGATCTTCCCTCTTGTACTGAAAGACACTCCACCACCTGTGGATCTCAAACAGCATCTGCTGGGGGGGGGGATTTGGGGGAGGTGGGGGTTGGTGTGGGGGAGGAGTTGGGGGATGAGGGGTGATGCGGCACGCTTGAGGGAGAACCCCCTAACCTTGCACCCCCCCTAAATACACCCGCTGGGGTTGGGGGGTGGAGGGGGGGGGGGGGGGGGTCAGGCTCCTTTGGGCAGCTGTTGAGCCACGTTAACACAAACCCCCAAGAGCCACCTGCCACTGCAACTGGAGCAGGGGGGCTGAGAGGCTGGGTGGCTGAGGGACTGGGTGGCTAAGGGACTGGGGGGCTGAGGGACTGGGGGGCTGGGGGGCTGAGGGGCTGGGGGGCTGAAGGACTGGGGGGCTGAGGGGCTGGGGGACGAGGGGCTGGGGGGATGAGGGGCTGAAGGACTGGGGGACTGGGGGGCTGAGGGACTGGGGGGCTGAGGGGCTGAGGGGATGGGACTCTCACTCTCAAGGAGTATGTGTGTGTGTGTGTGTCTATGTGTGTGTGTGTCTGTGTGTGTAGCTTTGGTAGATTACAAGAACTGCAGCTGACACCTATTAAGGACAGGACAGAAGAGGAAAAGGAAGAAAAGAGTCAGAGAGGCTGGAGAGAGGCCGGAGAGAGGCTGGAGAGAGGCTGGAGAGACTGGAGAGAGGCCGGAGAGAGGCTGGAGAAAGGCTGGAGAAAGGCTGGAGAGAGGCTGGAGAGAAACGTAAGGTATTCTAAGATTGTTCTTGTGATTTCATCTCTGTCACAGGTCCATAGATTCACATAAACACAATCTGGTATCTAGAGAGCCACAACTGATGCCCTTCAGCAAGTTAAAGCTTTCTCTCTCCTACCACTGATGGAACTGAAGTTAAATGTTCTTTCAGAGGGTTCGATGTCTAATTTTAGGAAGGCGAAAAGGCAGTTAAGAATTAATACCCCCATCTTCAGAGAATGATCCACCCCAGAAAGAGCTGGCGGCTTGTGAATATTTAAAAGTCCAAGGCTTGTTCACGCATAACTGAATGGTCCTATTCAGAACATGTTCTATTAGAACATGTTCCTGTGGACTGTCTGTTATCCTACCTCTTCTCACTCCTGCCTCCATGCTCACATCCTCTTTATAGAACTACACGCCCCTCCCACGCTCCGCTGCTCTTAGACTTAAACTGACACCTGCATCTTAGAGTGCTGACTCTGAAGTCTGGATATCTGTTTTAACATCCATTTGCACATTTTTATTTTTCTGTCTGGTCTTGATGCATGACTGTGTTCAGCCTGTGGTAGTGAGGTCTCCCCAGCCAATGCCCCCAGCCCCCAGCCTCCAGCCCCCAGCCTCCAGCCCCCAGCCTCCAGCCCCCAGCCCATGCCCACAGCCCCCAGATAACATAATAACACTGAATGATAACAGTAATAACACTGAATGATAACAGTGAATGATAACAGTAATAACACTGAATGATAACAGTGATAACACTGAATGATAACATAATAACACTGAATGATAACAGTGATAACACTGAATGATAACATAATAAAACTGAATTGTAACATAATAACACTGAATGATAACAGTGATAACACACTGAGTCTGCTGGACTGCTCCAGGAGCCGTGCCAACGCCACAGGAGCCCAGAGGTCAGAGGAGCCCAGAGGTCAGAGGAGCCCAGAGGTCAGAGGAGCCCAGAGGTCAGCGGAGGTCAGCGGAGGTCTGCAGAGGAGGGCTGCTGTGAGTGGACAGGGTCACCCCTCTCCTTCAGGAAGCACAATAGCAAAAATGTCCAGAATGTTCATGGAGAGCGGAGGGAGTCTTCACTGACCCAGGCCAGCAGAAGCTCCACACAAACTCTATTAATATCATGACGGTAAAACGGCATAACTTCTACAGATGTTCTGCTGTGATGTTGTGAGGCACAGCCGAGGAGAGGGGAGGAAACAGGAAGTAATAGGGGGAGGAGACAGGAAGTACTAGGGGGATAAGACAGGAAGTACTAGGGGGATGAGACAGGAAGTACTAGGGGGAGGTGACATGAAGTACTAGGGGGATGAGACAGGAAGTACTAGGGGGATGAGACAGGAAGTACTAGGGGGGAGACAGGAAGTACTAGGGGGATGAGACAGGAAGTACTAGGGGGAGGTGACATGAAGTACTAGGGGGATGAGACAGGAAGTACTAGGGGGAGGTGACATGAAGTACTAGGGGGATGAGACAGGAAGTACTAGGGGGAGGAGACAGGAAGTACTAGGGGGGAGACAGAAAGTACTAGGGGGATGGTGTCATGGTGGGGTAGCCATGTTTGTCTTGGATTAAGACTATTATTCTATCAAGTTAGGACGTGTAAATGTCTGGAATATGATTTTCGATCACGAAAATACCAAAGGCCACTTTACAGGGAGACGGAATGGCCTTTGACTCGTAGCGTCAGTCTATTGTACCAGGCTTTGCAAACAGGATGCACTGAGCAAACAGAGTCAGATAAAGAGAGAGAGTGAATCAGAGAGGGAAGATAGAGAATGAAAGAGTGAGTGAGAGCGGGCAGGGGGGATGGAAAGAGAGACAAACAGAGAAAGAGAGAATTTGTGAGACTGCTGTTTTACACGAAGAGAGGCACACACATGCTCAACAACAAACTGCCTGGCAGATGATGATGTAATGACATAACAAACGTGCGGTCCACACACACACACACACACACAACACACACACGGCTGTCTACAGGCAACAGGGTTCTCCCACAGCACGTGGACCTGGCTCTCTCTATCATGCTTGCCCCAGGGTCACACACCCACACACACGTACACACCCACACACTTACACACACACGTACACACACACATACACACACAAAGCTTCTGCTCCAGTGCATTCCCTGTTTGTGAGTGCAACGCTTCATTTCACCTCCCCCCCTCCCCTCCCTCCCCCTACCTCCCTCTCTCCCTCCACCTACCACCACCCTTCCTCTCTCCCCCTACCTTCCCCCTCTCTCTCTCCGTCCCTCTACCACCCCCCTCCCCCCCCACTTCCTCCCCCCTCCCTCTTCCTACCACCCCCCATCCTCTCCACAGCCCAAGCCCCTCTTTCTCTCGCCCCCTACCACCCCCTCTCTCTCCCCCTCTGGCCTTTCATTACCATAACAAACCATGCAGGGAGAGTACCAGAAAGCAGAGGGACGAGAGAGGGAATGAGAGAAGGAGAGGGATGGAGAGAAGAGGGAGAAGAGGGAGAGATGGATGGAGACGTTCCCAGGTCTGAGGCAGGTCTGTGAGGCAGGTCTGTGAGGCAGGTCTGTGAGGCAGGTCCCCAGGTCTGTGAGGCAGGTCTGTGAGGCAAGTTCCCAGGTCTGTGAGGCCTGTCAGTGAGGCAGGTCCCCAGGTCTGTGAGACAGGTATGTGAGGTAGGTCCCCAGGTCTGTGAGGCAGGTCCCCAGGTCTGTGAGGCAGGTCTGTGAGGCAGGTCCCCAGGTCTGTGAAGCAGGTCTGTGAGGCAGGTCCCCAGGTCTGTGAGGCAGGTCTGTGAGGCAGGTTCCCAGATCTGTGTGGCAGGTCTGTGAGGCAGGTCTGTGAGGCAGGTCCCCAGGACTGTGAGGCAGGTCTGTGAGGCAGGTTCCCAGGTCTGTGAGGCAGGTCCCCAGGTCTGTGAGGCAGGTCTGTGAGGCAGGTCTGTGAGGCAGGTCCCCAGGTCTGTGAGGCAGGTTCCCATGTCTGTGAGGCAGTTTCCGAGGTCTGTGAGGCAGGTCCCCCACCCCCCAGAGCCCACAGTGGTTCGGTCCACACTATAGGAGTGGAGAGAGAGAAGAGTGGTTCGGTCCACATGGTGGGGGTGGATGGAGAGATGGGTGGGCTCAAGCAGCTGTAAGGCTTGGCATGCTGAGGAGACAGTAAACCCTGAGGAGCTAGGCCTCCCAGGGGGACCAGCCCCCCAAACCCCCCAAACACTGATCCTTATTATGCACCTATCAGTGGATTAGCCCCACCTCACAAAAAATGAAGAAGACACAGGAAGAGGAGGAGGAAGGGGTAGGAGAGGAAGAAGAATGTAGCTAAAGGAGGAGGCTAGTGGAAGCATTTCTTCGATTAAACGCTGCAGCGTTTATTACACAATGTTCATTTTTGGTGCGGCGTTTATTCGAGGTCTGTGTTTATTTGAGGGCGGCGTTTAATTAGTGAGAGATTTAGTTAATTGTAGCTGCAGTGCGCCGATAGACAAACAAAGAATAGACAAGGTCAAACACAAAGGCCGAATTAAGGCCGATTTATACTACTCGCCCTCTCCGATGTGGAACGCCCTCTCCGAGCCCCTCGGAGAGCTCTACGTGCACCTCCTGATTTTCCTCACTATCCGTCCGATACTCCTTGGCTGTGATTGGTCCGTATTAAGAACCGCTTGCGTCAGGGGCCGGGGCCATGTATATGGCTGGGGCGGGGTTACCGTCATATGTCTATGGTTGCCGTGACCAACAAGACGAACAGAATCATTTGACCGCCATTGCTGTAAGTTATTACAACTGAAAATGTGCGTATTTTATTGATGAAACGGCTAATTTGTAAATTTGCTCAGACTTTTCGATAACCTAGCTAGCATCGCAGTGCAGCGCCACCTACTCTCCTGGCAGTGAAATGTGTTCAGCGCCCACAGCCTTCGGAGTACTATAAATTCAACCAATCCGTCCGACTCCGTCCGTCCGTAGCGGAGTCGGAGTAGTATAAATCGACCTTTAGTCGGGAGTATAAGTGCGAACCATTCACAACCGTTTTACAAAGACCCCACTTACAATGCTTTCGTTGCTGGCATTGTGACAAATGAATCACGCAGCTAATTAGACTGTCGTGTACTTTGCATTTCAAACTGTATTGATTAAAACACAGGTTTCAATTACTACCGCTGACCTCGTCTATTCTCCGAAATTCGCTTTTTGGTGCAGATTTTAATCGAGGGCAACGTTTATTTGAGGGCGGCGTTTAATCGAAGAAATACGGTATACATACATACAGCATATAGCCTACTGTGCCAGCCGCGTTGCGGTTGTGCACTGACCTATATGACAGACATACTATATGTCACATAGCAACACAGTGTGTTATTTGAAGATGAATGTGAAAAGACTGTTAAGTAGACTTCTGAAGGCAAAATCTCAAATTCTGTCAATGAACGCACTGCACAATCTTGCCTTCTCTCACTGCATCAAAGCAGTTAAATAAAGTAAAGCAGAATTTTACTTTAGCCCTAGAGGGCCAATTTGTTGTGTAACAGTAAAAACAAGACATACTATAAGAGAACACGCAATATGAAAACAAGAAGTACTTTACAGCAACACCAGAGTCAAATCAGTCTACTATCAACCAAGACATGGAAGAGAAAACACATTTAATCCCAGGTAAATGATCTCTGAAAACAACAGAAGTTGAATCCTGTTAGTTGGACCAAGCCTCTTACAGTGGAGACCCCAGAGTTGTTTTCAGTCAAAGTTAATGAGAGGTGACTCCTGCAGTCTGCGACAGCTGCCAGCGAGATGTGCCGAACAACATATTCAGTTTGAAGACGCTTCCATCCAAGCCACAGAAGACTTGTACGTTGAGATGTGGTCACTTTCCACTGTTTGGTAAATACAGACTATTCCTTAACTCTGACCACCGAGAGACTGTTAGAACTCTGCTTCTGATGATTGATGCTGTTCTGATACATACTGCTGGACTCTGTGCATGCACTGTAGAGCATTCAGAAACACATCTGTGTGTCGCTACAGATAAAAACATCTCCAAAACAAATAAAATGTAACCAGATGGATGTTTTGATCACGGTGTGACGGTCACAGTAGGAAGTGAAAACCTAAACCCAGACTCTGGATTAAGGGGGGGGGGGGGGGGGGGGGGTTGAGGAGCTGAGATTAAAGATATCTGATGAAAGCAGACTCATCACTCTTCGCCCCGACACCAACCAAGGACGACAGAACAAATACCTCCGTCGATTTACTGCTTCTCCACAGTACCATTCGCTATGCCTTCTGGGTAATTGGCTGGGTAGCTAGCGGTCACTTGAAGGAAGGCCTAGTGTGCGTGTGTGTGTCTGGATGGGGGGGGTGGTTATAGATATGACATTTGTCACACGCATACATAGATATTACATATTGTTGTGTACCTGTCTGGCTCTAGAGGTTATAATGGAAGCTACTGTTGTGAAGGAGATGAAGGCTTTAGGGTTTGATTTAATGGAAGGACATATTTAGACGGGGGGGGGGGGGGGGGGGAGAGCCAGAGAGGGAGAGAATGAGAGAAAGAGACTGAGGGGAAAAAAAGACAGAGCAAGAGAGTAGGTCTGTCAGATTTTCCATTCTCTCACAGGCTGCATGTGAAATCTAAAGCGATGAGCTGCCAGAAAAGCCCGGCCTCGTGAACACATGATCCACAGAGCAGAGCTCCAAACTGAGACACATCATACAGGCTGCTCCCACACCACATCACGGCTCCTGACCACAGTGACCCTGAAACATGTACATGTACGTTCTCTGAAGATGAACGCGTTTCTGCTGAATCAGTTCAAGCAAACATCATCCAGGCTGTGATCCCAGTCTTTAGAGGTTATAGGAGCCAGGCCAATCAGAACCAGCATCAGAGAGCCAGACATGCCGGCTCAGGACATGAGGAGGAGGAGAGGTCACACAGCCAGGACACCTGGAGCTGGAGCAGTAAGGTTAACATGTTGAACGTACAGGGGGGGGGGGGTTTGACCTGTGGCTTCTTGATCTGCAATCAAATGCTCAAACCACTGAGAAACACACACCATACTGTAGATGCTAGGTGATGATGATGGTTCCGGATCCGAAGGATCAGCAGAACGACCGTGTTTGAAGTTGTCAGGCAGGCCTGCTGTGAAGCAGCCCACAGCCAGCCCAGCACGCTCTTCTTCTCCTGGAGGGAATAGCACCGGGCAGGGGTTCACACACCCTCTGCTGGTCATACGTGGAACTGCAGGTTATTTACCTCAGAAGGCAAGCTGGAAAACTCAACAGAAGAAACTGATGTGTCAAAAGACAAACTTAACTCAGAGAGCCAAGCCTGTTCCCATAGTGAGGTCCAATCCTCC
The DNA here is from genome assembly GCF_038355195.1 of Osmerus mordax. Taxonomy (NCBI): domain Eukaryota; kingdom Metazoa; phylum Chordata; class Actinopteri; order Osmeriformes; family Osmeridae; genus Osmerus; species Osmerus mordax. The sequence continues at coordinate 20,202,093 of NC_090055.1, read as the reverse complement.
ATGATGCTAAGCCAGATGACTCATACCAAACCAGGAGTGTTTATGTCACTGACTTCATTCGTTCACATAACTCATGTGGGGCCTCTAAGGATGCTGGGTAGTAATGACACACACACACACACACACACACACACACACACACACACACACACACACACACACACACACACACACACACACACACACACACACACACACACACACACACACACACACACACACACACACACACACACACACACACACACACACACACACACACACACACACACAGGGGGGAGAAGAGAGAGACACCAGTGTAGCAGTTTCCGTACTCCTGAATGAGCAGGATGACAGGACGAACCAGGCAGCCGTCTCCTAGGTGATCAACAGTAGAAACACAGTCGGGGCAGAATGACAGGAATTCAGACAGCACAGCACACCCTCCTGCAGACCACACTCACACACTGACACAATCCCTCCCTCCACCCCCCTTCTCTCCGTGTCCCTCCCTACCTCCCTCCCTTCTCTCCGTCTCTTTCTCTCCCTCCCTACCTCCCTCCCTTCCTTTCATTCTCACTCCCTCTCCATTTCCCTCCCTCTCCTATCTCACTGTCTCTCCTTCCTCTGTCTCTCTCTCTCCCTCCCTCTGTCTCTCTCTCCACTTTAGAACATCACGCCACATTCTATCAACCTTTTTTTTCTTTATTTTGTTCCCGTCGGTTACAGACGAGTACACTGAATGACTCTCCGAGGAGTAGGTTGTTTCAGACAGAGCTTCCTTCTAGACGTCAGGGGTCAGAGGTCAGCCACACCACGCAACATTAGTACCATTTGTTTTTTAAGACTAAATGTTATTAGGTTAGCTATGGCTATGTTTCCTGAAACATCCACTTTCACATTGAGCATGTAAAATCATGTAAGTAAGTAAGTACTGCTTAGCTTAGATAGACCGTCTTTTAAAAGAGCATTGTTGTGCTATGCTGCACTCATCTTACAGCTGTAAAGTGAACAAAACACATTCAATCAATGAAGTAACTGTCTTCTTTATTTACATAATGTGTAAATATATACAAATGGTAGTTTCAATATAAAATTGCATGAGTATAGACAAGTTAAATATCTAATCTCGGAATATGTAATGAGCAACAACAGTGATATTTTTCTCTCCTGAATTGTAAAGTTGTCATCCTAGTACATTCATAGGCCTATCTTACTTATTTCATGTGACCAATCAGTGGACACTGTCCTCAGGAAGTGGGCTGAGCTGGGCTCTGGACCTCCTCTTGGCAGCGATGGCAGCCCAGATACGGCACAACATCCCGCCTCTGGAAACAACACAGACCTGTTACAACACAAATAGCACCCTGGCAACACACACTCACACAGTCACTCATATATATACACACATACATAAACACACACACAAACACACACAGTCACCTTCGACCCCCCCCCCCCCCCTTAGCGTTCCTGTAGCGACTTCCTGTTTGTGTTCTGTGCGAGCGTGGTGATTGGTGGGGGCGTCTCACCTGATCCCACAGTACACCAGGTCGTCTCTGGAGGCCGTCAGCAGGAGACAGTCCAGGCTGAACCTGTGAGAGAGCAGCTGGAGAGACAAGCACAGTCTCACTATCAGCGACAGCACAGTCTCACTGTCACCACCAGCACAGTCTCACTGTCACCACCAGCACAGTCTCACTGTCACCACCAGCACAGTCTCACCACCAGCACAGTCTCACTATCAGCAAAGTCTCACTGTCACCACCAGCACAGTCTCACCACCAGCACAGTCTCACTGTCACCACCAGCACAGTCTCACCACCAGCACAGTCTCACCACCAGCACAGTCTCACTATCACCACCAGCACAGTCTCACTGTCACCACCAGCACAGTCTCACTGTCACCACCAGCACAGTCTCACCACCAGCACAGTCTCACCACCAGCACAGTCTCACTGTCACCACCACAGTCTCACTGTCACCACCAGCACAGTCTCACTGTCACCACCACAGTCTCACTGTCACCACCAGCACAGTCTCACTGTCACCACCAGCACAGTCTCACCACCAGCACAGTCTCACTGTCACCACCAGCACAGTCTCACCATCAGCACAGTCTCACTGTCACCACCAGCACAGTCTCACCACCAGCACAGTCTCACTGTCACCACCAGCACAGTCTCACCACCAGCACAGTCTCACTGTCACCACCAGCACAGTCTCACCACCAGCACAGTCTCACTGTCACCACCAGCACAGTCTCACCACCAGCACAGTCTCACTGTCACCACCAGCACAGTCTCACCACCAGCACAGTCTCACTGTCACCACCAGCACAGTCTCACCACCAGCACAGTCTCACTATCACCACCAGCACAGTCTCACCGTCACCACCAGCACAGTCTCACCATCAGCACCAGCACAGTCTCACCACCAGCACCAGCACAGTCTCACCACCAGCACGGTCTCACTGTCACCACCAGCACAGTCTCACCACCAGCACAGTCTCACTATCACCACCAGCACAGTCTCACTATCAGCACCAGCACAGTCTCACTGTCACCACCAGCACAGTCTCACCACCAGCACAGTCTCACTGTCACCACCAGCACAGTCTCACCACCAGCACAGTCTCACTGTCACCACCAGCACAGTCTCACCACCAGCACAGTCTCACCACCAGCACAGTCTCACTGTCACCACCAGCACAGTCTCACTGTCACCACCAGCACAGTCTCACCACCAGCACAGTCTCACTGTCACCACCAGCACAGTCTCACCACCAGCACAGTCTCACTGTCACCACCAGCACAGTCTCACTGTCACCACCAGCACAGTCTCACCACCAGCACAGTCTCACCACCAGCACAGTCTCACTGTCACCACCAGCACAGTCTCACTGTCACCACCAGCACAGTCTCACCGTCACCACCAGCACAGTCTCACCACCAGCACAGTCTCACTGTCACCACCAGCACAGTCTCACTGTCACCACCAGCACAGTCTCACTGTCACCACCAGCACAGTCTCACTGTCACCACCAGCACAGTCACACTGTCACCACCAGCACAGTCTCACCACCAGCGCAAGCACAGCTTCTCCACTAGACATTCTTTATCCAAAGTGGCATACAGGGGGGATTTGATCTGCAGTTCGATGCTCCACCACAGAGCTCCACCTTGTGTGAGTTATCAGTGTGTTATCAGGGTGCAGTGTGCCATCAGTGTGTTATCAGGGTGCAGTGTGTTATCAGGGTGCAGTGTGTTATCAGTGTGTTATCAGGGTGCAGTGTGTTATCAGGGTGCAGTGTGTTATCAGGGTGCAGTGTGTTATCAGTGTGTTATCAGGGTGCAGTGTGTTATCTGGGTGCAGTGTGTTATCAGTGTGTTATCAGTGTGCAGTGTGTTATCAGGGTGCAGTGTGTTATCAGTGTGTTATCAGTGTGTTATCAGGGTGCAGTGTGTTATCAGTGTGTTATCAGGGTGCAGTGTGTTATCAGTTTGTTATCAGGGTGCAGTGTGTTATCAGGGTGCAGTGTGTTATCAGTGTGTTATCAGTGTGTTATCAGTGTGCAGTGTGTTATCAGTGTGTTATCAGGGTGCAGTGTGTTATCTGGGTGCAGTGTGTTATCAGTGTGTTATCAGGGTGCAGTGTGTTATCAGGGTGCAGTGTGTTATCAGTGTGTTATCAGTGTGTTATCAGGGTGCAGTGTGTTATCAGTGTGTTATCAGGGTGTTATCGGTGTGTCCCCCACCTTGTCTATGGTGTCCTGGTCCACAGGAACAGCCCTCAGCCAGGTGACCAGGCCCTGGTCGTCATCCCTGGCAGCACTGTGTGGCGCAGCGCGTCTCTCTACAGGAAACACAAGATTCTAGAAGTTAGGATACATAAATCAAATGTAAACAATAACATGAAAATGTAATACTTTAGGGTCCTAAACCTGAATCAGAATTTAGGATATCTGCCGACAGATCTTGGTTATGTGCCGACAGATCTTGGTTATCTGCCGACAGATCTGTCATGAGCAGCTCTATGGCAGCAGAGTGGAACTACCCTGCTTCTGAACCATGCCCCTCTGCCTCCCTGTAGCACCACGCCCCTCTGCCTCCCTGTAGCACCACGCCCCTCTGCCTCCCTGTAGCACCACGCCCCTCTGCCTCCCTGTAGCACCACGCCCCTCTGCCTCCCTGTAGCACCACGCCCCTCTGCCTCCCTGTAGCACCACGCCCCTCTGCCTCCCTGTAGCACCACGCCCCTCTGCCTCCCTGTAGCACCACGCCCCTCTGCCTCCCTGTAGCACCACGCCCCTCTGCCTCCCTGTAGCACCACGCCCCTCTGCCTCCCTGTAGCACCACGCCCCTCTGCCTCCCTGTAGCACCACGCCCCTCTGCCTCCCTGTAGCACCACGCCCCTCTGCCTCCCTGTAGCACCACGCCCCTCTGCCTCCCTGTAGCACCACGCCCCTCTGCCTCCCTGTAGCACCACGCCCCTCTGCCTCCCTGTAGCACCACGCCCCTCTGCCTCCCTGTAGCACCACACCACGCCCGGAGGTAGCAGCAAACCACATCCTTCTCACTACATGGTCACGAAGGTGTTCATGAACGCACTATAAGACACGGCCCAAAATATTAATCTCCCTGCATCCTCCGTAATAAACATCTGAAGGTGGGCTTGGCCACAGACAGCCTGGCCCAGCGATGATGTACTGTGCACAGGGTGAGATTGGAGTGCGTGGAGGTGAGGCGATACAGACCTGGGGTGTCTGCAGCCTGCCTGAGATGGTCGATCTCTTCCTGCTTCCTGTGGACAGACATCCTGACCAGATCCTGGTACTCTCTCTCTTTCAGCTCCAGCTGAGCCAGCAGACTGGAACGCAAACCCACACCATCACTACCTACCCCCATCACTACTTACCCCCATCATTACCTACCCCCATCACTACCTACCCCCATCATTACCTACCCCCATCACTACCTACCCCCATCACCCCCACCCCTTCACTACAACACTTACTCTTTCACCCCATCAGTAAAAGGGACTTATTGGTTGTCAGTGAGAACTTCATAATAGGCCAATGGGTTTGTTAAATGTTGAAGTAGGCCTCTGTACAGGATGTTAGCTACTGCTAGTGTTTACTATGATCTAAAAACGGTTAAGATTCCTAACTATTGAATGAACTAGGAATTAATGAGCAAATGAGCAGAGAAGCAAACAAACAATGTTTTGTCACCTTCTGGTCTCCAGTCGTAGGTTTCTCAGCTCCTGACTGAGGGGGCAGAAGCTGCTGAGGGCGGTAGGCGAGGCGAGGCTGGTTGTGGCGTCCTCCGGCTCCTCTGGCGCCCCCGGCAGGGCTGGAGGAAAAACGTCAGGATGCTCAGGATCACCTGCATGCTCCCTGTCAGGGGAGCTGTCCTCCGTCTCAAAGGACGACTGAAGCTGGAGCCTGAGCGCTGGAAAACATGGAGGAGTGAGAGTGAGTGTGTGTGAGAGAGAGAGAGAGAGAGAGAGAGAGAGAGAGAGAGAGAGTGAGAGAGAGAGAGTGAGAGAGAGAGTGGGTCTCACCTGACAGACAGACAGACAGACAGAGTGGGCCTCACCTGACAGACAGACAGACAGACAGAGTGGGTCTCACCTGAGAGACAGACAGACAGACAGAGTGGGTCTCACCTGAGAGACAGACAGACAGACAGAGTGGGTCTCACCTGAGAGACAGACAGACAGACAGACAGACAGACAGAGTGGGCCTCACCTGACAGACAGACAGACAGAGTGTTACCTGGCAGCAGCACCGTGATGGCGTCCCGTACTGCCTGTCTCAGGAGGTTATCCAGAGCAAACATCCAGTGAGGCTTCACCTGCTGATGCCGCAGAACCTTCTTCACCTACACACACAGACACAGGTTTGTTTTACTATCCTAGGTTAGGGTTACTATACATTTCACACAGTATGATAGACTTCATACATTATCACACACTTTATACATTACAACAAACTTCATACATTTATCACACATTTCCGTACATGAATTACCACACACATCAAACATAACTACACACTTCATACATTACCACACACATCATACATAACTACACACCTCATACATTAGATTTCATACATTACCACACACATCATACATTACCACACACATCATACATAACTACACACTTCATACACACTTCATACATTAGATTTCATACATTACCACACACATCATACATAACTACACAATTCATACATTAGATTTCATACATTACCACACACATCATACATAACTACACACCTCATACATTAGATTTCATACATTACCACACACATCATACATAACTACACAATTCATACATTAGATTTCATACATTACCACACACATCATACATAACTACACACCTCATACATTAGATTTCATACATTACCACACACATCATACATAACTACACACTTCCTGCTTTACAAACCCCAGAGCCTCTGTGCGCCCCCTCTGATGAGTGTGGAGACCTACCGCGTCCTGGAAGCTGAACAACACCGCCTGCAGGCTGTTGAGGGGTACTGCGGCGGCCAGCAGCGAGGCGCGCAGCGTCAGGAGACTGCTGGTCAGCAACTTCCTGTCCGGGGAGCGGATGTTCTCCCTCAGGCAGCCAATCAGATCGCAGATGTGTTCCGCTGTGACACACGCCCCCTCTTTCTTCTGAGAGAAGCGAGGCCCGAGGAAGGAATGCGCACACACACACAGATACACAGTCAGACACACGCACAGACAGTCACACACACAGTCACACACACACACCCCATTCAGAGTGTGGTGTCCCAGCCCTACCGGAGGCAGTGTGTCCTGGATGTTGGCGAGGACGTGGCTGATGTCGTCTGTCAGGACCCTGTGCAGGGTGGCCCTCCTCTCGCTGTCCTTCCTCAGCAGGAACAGGCCCAGGTTCTCCCCCGTGGCCGAGGGGCTGCCCAGGTCCCCCACAGGCTCCTCCGGAACCCTGGCCACCAGGGGGCGCCACACATGTCAACAAACGACCTCAGGAGCGAGCCTTGTAGGCCAAGGCCCTACTGCAGGGGCTCGGTTTCGATTCCAGCCTGGGCCATTTCCTACATGTCCTCCCCCCTCTCTCTCCCCCCACTGCATTCCCTGTCCCTGTAATACTGTCGCTGGCTCTCAACAAAGCCTAAAAAATAACCAACCACAGCTTCCATTTGAACAGAAACAGGACTTGCTTGTTCTAAATAATAGTAATAATAATAGTAATAATAATAGTACTAATGCCTTCCAGCCTACTTATACTGGTCCCTTCACTGTGGGCAATCTCAGGGCACTAGGTCATTAAAAAACGAAATCAGGCTATAAATAAATAGCAAAAACTAGATTGATTAAAACCCATTTAAGAGTGCATACATACTCAGTATAAGTGCTATTAAAGATAAGCCATCTTAAACTTCCACAGCAGTGCTGGGTATCAAAGTAGCGTGTAACGAGACGCCTGTCACTCATGACTCACGGCAGGAAGCAGCTGCTAGTAGGCGGGCTCTCTGCGATGTCACTTCCCCTGAGGCCAGACTTCGACCTGCGCAGGTCGAGGGAGCAGGAGAGCAGGTCGACCTCGTCAGAGGCTGTGTCCTCCACGAACACCGTGACAGGCACAGACATGCTGCGCTGGTATTCTGCATCACATCAGTTCACAGGTCAGACGTGTGTCTGTGTGTGTCTGTCTAAAAGTTCAGAGGCAGCAGCAGGTGAAGCCTCTGGATGTTTGCTCTGGATAACCTCCTGAGACAGGGAGTACAGGGGGACCTGACCTGCAGAGAGGGGGTCCTGACCTGCAGAGAGGGGAATCTGACCTGCAGAGAGGGGAATCTGACCTGCAGAGAGGGGGATCTGACCTGGAGAGAGGGGGATCTGACCTGCAGAGAGGGGGACCTGACCTGCAGAGAGGGGGTCCTGACCTGCAGAGAGGGGGTCCTGACCTGCAGAGAGGGGGTCCTGACCTGCAGAGAGGGGGTCCTGACCTGCAGAGAGGGGGACCTGACCTGGAGAGAGGGTCCTGACCTGCAGAGAGGGTCCTGACCTGCAGAGAGGGTCCTGACCTGGAGAGAGGGGAATCTGACCTGCAGAGAGGGGAATCTGACCTGCAGAGAGGGGGTCCTGGGGCTCGGGCTCGGGCCGGGTCCTCTTCCTGGGGCTGGTTCTCAGGAAGCGGTCCCTCAGGAGCTGGGAGGCCGTGGCCCTGCCGTCTGGGTCGGGGTCGAAGCAGCTCATCAGGAAGCGCTTCGCCTCGTCAGACATGCAGGCAGGAACCTCTGGGTGGATCTTGAACATGCCCACCTGCAGATCACATGCCCTTCCCTCGTCAAGCTGGTGGAGGTGTCAGCGTTCCGGATCGGACAGTTCTACTGTAGTTGCACCCAACTACCTGTCCTACCTTACTGTTTAGCATGCCAGACAAAGTATGCACTCTATAAACGCAGCTGGGAAGTAAAACATGTATGTGATTCTGGTGGCAGCCATCTGTTTTCTTACTGTTCTGAACTGAACTGATTAGCAGATGTGGGTGAAACTGAGGTATTCTGCTTTCTGCACTGAACTTTCACATGTGCTGTGGTGAGTTGCTACATAGGTGTGGAAGAGCAGGCTTCCTGTGAGTCCCCAACTTCCTGTTGTGGTGCTCAGGTGTCCATGCAGACGCCCCGCCCTGCTGTAGCTGTCTGCTCTACAGACCAAGCCGGGTGTTCCTTAGCAACAGACCCTGTCTACCCCAGCTCCTAGCACCTGTCTCATGTCCTGCCGGAGATGAGAATGTAGTAGTAATAATAATAACGTATTTTTTGTGTGAATGCTATTTAACCCGTTAAGGAGTAGCGTTGCACATATGTGATCGTGCGAGTCTCACAGCATAACGTCGCATATATGCGCTTTCGAACATTCCAACTGAATATTTTCCGATGGACAAAAACTATGCCACAAACGCTTTAGTATGGCTTCAAAATGTACGAATAAGAAGGCTAACAAGTAACACTAGCATGGTAGTAGCTATGGTAGTAGCTACTACCATGCGAGTATTATGCTAGCCAACTTAGCCCGGAAGATAACTAAAGCTAGCTAGCTACCGTTTCGGAAAAATAATTTACGCATTGGGGACAGTCGGAAATATTTAGAACTCACGCGTCTAAAAGGTAAATATTACGTAATTCCCGGGCAATAGAAAACATACATTAGGCACTTACTTTCGTTTTCGAAGTGTGTTATACATGCTGCAAGATCGCCTATACTCGTGCATTGCTTGGTATCATTGTTCCCGTATCAAGTGCGGCATATATTCCAGTGTGGTTTATACTCAGATTTACAAACACAAAACTCCCATACTGGTGGGGTGCTGTTCAAAGAAAATGCGTCTTATTTTCCTAAATATACTAATAATAATCATAATGTACACTTTTATCCACAGAGACGTACAGTCCATGCGGTATTTGAACCTGCGGCCTCTTACATCTGAAGTCAAACGAATGCTCTAACCACTAAGCTATAGATAAGAGCAGGCTGAGGTGAGGGTGTGTTGCCTTAAACATGGCCGCCTGCGGGCTTCCCAGCTCGTGGAAGGGGGGCTTGCCCGTGGCCATCTCTATGACCGTGCAGCCCAGGGACCAGATGTCGGCCGGCTTGCCGTAGCCCCGGGGCCCCTGGTCTATGATCTCTGGGGCCATGTACTGCAGAGTACCTGGAACACAGCAGAGCCAGCACTGAGCACACGTGCTCCAGAGCACATGAGCTACACGCACACTTCATACCTGATGGTACACTTTATACATGACCACACTTCATGCATTACAATACATACATTACTATACTCTTCATACATGACCATACGAGTTACAGGTCCTCCCTCCCTCCCTCCCTCTCTGGGGTTAGGGTTAGGCCCATCTCACCAGTGAAGGTCTCTGTACAGGGGTTGATTCCAGCCAAGCGTTTAGATGTTCCGAAATCAGAGATTTTCAGCACGCCACTGTAGGTGTTGATCAGCACATTGTCCCCCTAGTGGACAACACAGGAACTACCACGGTCATTACATATTTTCAGCTACCAGGCACGGCCAACAAAAATAATACTTTGTGTGCAACAATAACATCTCAATTGCAATACTGCATAGTGTGCATTGCAGCAAAATCAACATTGTATCATCAGTGCAACATGGAACTATTTAGTGGCTGCCGTCTCTTCCGGCCCACCTTGATATCTCTGTGAACGATCTGGTTGTCGTGGAGATATCTGAGTCCCTCCAGGATCTGTTTGGTGTAGAAGGTGATGGTGGCCTCGTTGTCCTTCAGGGGCCCCCACTTGGAGCGCAGCAGCGACGACAGGCTGCCTGAGGGGGGCGGAGGAACACAGGTCTTCACCTTCTAGAAGAGCTAGATCTACGACGTGCTGCTAGGAACAATCCATCCATCCTTCACATGTCCCCCATTTCCAGTCTGTAACTATCTCGATTAAGGTAACATGGCTACTTAGTTTTTCAGGATGTTGCTTTGAGGGTTATATGGACACCAGCCACCAGGGGCAACACTCCACATGGATCGCAGTGTCTCCACAGCATGGTGAAATCCCGGCTGTTCACCCCCCCTAACACGCCCTGACTTCGTCACACTTCCTGCCTGCTGGGACACTCAGACGGCAAGTTCCTGGAACCCAGAATAGATGTGTGTCGTAACTGGCCTGTCTGGAACCCTACACAGAAGCATGTGCAGGGTTTTCCTGGGTCAAAATGGGTCTTCGGTGCTCCAAAAAACAACAACATATGTATATATATATATTCTTTATTCCCAGGTGTTTTGCATCTCCCTCCCCCCCGCCCCCCATATTTTCGTCATATTTCCCCTAAAGCAATAAAGTTAGGCTACTTAAAGACACCTTACACTCATAAAGCATGTTCTAAATGGCATAAATGCTGCCAATTATTAATAATAATAATAATGTACTCACAATATCGATCAAAATACCACTTTTACACAACATTAATACTGAATTTTTACTAGTGCAAGATTACAGTAGAATACATGTTACGCCACCGGTCACTCAACCAGTCGTTTGTAGGCTAGGCTAGCAAGCTAGCAGTGGCACAGAACAGTCACGTAATGTGACGAGACTGAATTTAAAAGTATAAAAACATACTGGGGACTCTGACAATGTAGCAACCCTGCACCATGCATCATTAGTTTAATGTAATCTTTAAATTCAGGCTCGTCACATTACGTAACTTTGTTCTGAACAGAACTGGGTGTGCAGACACATATGATAAGTTTCTCCTCCATCTTGAAATTGTAAAACCTAGAAATGTTTACCATAAGCAACAGTTGCTACGTTACAAGAAACAAGAAACCAATCCGATTGGCCAACGCTAGCGTTTTCACGCTCCTCATTTACATAAATTTGAAAAATCCCAGAGACTTTATTATACATTAAGTATTACGATCCTTAAACGGGCAAACCCCGCTACACATGCATCTACCACACCACTGAGGTGAGAGACATTCCCTGCTAATTACAACTGAAGCCACGCCCAAATCCTCACAACCCAGTTCCTCAGAATCATCTCCACCATCTCATGTCACGTCAAGACACAGCTGGTGTGAACATGATGGCCAGTGAGAGATGATTCTGGAATGAATGTATTAAATAAACAAGTAAGGGGTGGAGGCAGAGACAGAACTAGAGACTAGAGACACAGACAGCTTATCCAGAGCGACTTACAGTAAGTACATTCCCCCCGAGGCTGAAATGCCATGCCCAAGGACACAACGTCAGTTGGCATGACCGGGAATCGAACTGGCAACCTTCGGATTACTAGCCCGATTCCCTCACCGCTCAGCCACCTGACTCCCTGACTAGAAATACAAACAGCTAGAACTAGAGATTAGAGAGACAGACAGCTAGGACCAGAGACTAGAGAGACAGACAGCTAGGACCAGAGACTAGAGAGACAGACAGCTAGGACCAGAGACTAGAGAGACAGACAGCTAGGACCAGAAACTAGAGAGACAGACAGCTAGGACCAGAGACACAGACAGGACCAGAAGACATCTCCTTGGGGTGTACCTCCAGGAACTTCCTCCATGAAGATCTTGATGAAGTGGTCCTGGCTGACTGAGCCCAGGTACTGCACGATGTTCCTGTGTTTCAGACGCTTGTGCAGGGCAATCTCTTCATGGAGGGGCTGGGAGTATCTGGAGGACAACACACACACACACACAGTTTAGGACCCTTGTTTAATCTAATTTAGACACCAGTGCATTTTGTATGATTACAGAGATGAACAAAAACGCAGTCGTTATCACTAGCTTAGCCATGTCATCACCCTTTTTATTGTCTAATGTAAAACAGACAATGCAAACTAGGACGCTAATAAACATAGCTAGTTAGCTAGCTAGCTGCATGTAGCTTCCAGCCACACAGAGGGCTGAGGTCGTGACCAGCAGAGTGGGAGGGAGGTGAAACACTGAATGATGTGAATGCTACATTAGGTGGAAAACAGAAGGATTCTGTTTCAGTAATCCTGAAGCAGCTGTCACATGGGAGAGACAGAACCCGTTCTGTGGCCTGTAGAGGGTGAGCTTCATCACATCCCCTTCCTGCTTGTCAGTCTCAGGGCCACTAGCCGCACGGAGAGATCAGCTATGAAACTCAGAGACTGTAGGTCGAGGCCTGGTAAACATGGAGGGAGCACACACACACACGCACGCACACACACAGTCTGTGTGGAGAACTGTTCTGGGCTGGAGCTGCACAGGGAGATGGCAGCCAAATAGTTTCTAGAAATATCCATTAGTGCTCCTGGGAAAACTTGTTCTCCAAATCACAAGGCTGCTGTTTTGTTAACTACAGTAAACTATTATAGCCCTCCAGATAATAATCATGTTGTGATCATTTAGCAGACGCCTTTATCCAAAGCACGCCCAGAAGCGGGATTTGAACCTGGGACCTCTTGATCTGCAGTCAAATGCTCTAACCTCGAGCTACACCCATCCCCAGGTCCCTGGGATGAGGATGATGGAGTGAGAAGGGAAGAGAGAGAGGGCAGGAGAGAGAGAGAGAGGGCAGGAGAGAGAGAGAGAGAGAGTGAGAGAGTGTGTGTTTCTTACGTGCTGTCTCTCTCTGGTATCTCCTTGATGGCGATGCGTACTTGGTTGCTCAGGTCTCTCCCAGCGTACACCACTCCGTACGTGCCTTTACCCAGAACCACCTTGTCTCCACTGGGGCTGGTCTCGTAGATGAACTACCGGAGGGTGACCACCAGCTCGGATTACAACCGTGTGTGTATGTGTGTGCATAGGATTGTGTGTGTTGCAAGTGTGTGTTGTATGTGCATTTGGTCGTGGGATAGAATGTAGATGTGTGTGTGTGCTGTACGTGCGTGAGTGTTTGTGTTACTGGGAATAGATGTGGAATTTCACAGGCTACCATAACCAAATATGTGGAAAGGGAGCTGAAAAACAGATGCCTTCTAAGACACCACTGACACACACACACACACACACACGCACAAACATGCACACACACGCACACACAGTGTGGCAGAGGGGGAGGCAAGAAGGGAGAGTAGCCAAGGGAGGAGAGGGAGAGAATGGGAGGGTGAGAGAGGAAAAGGGAGAGGGGGAGGGTATATCTAACCTCCAGTACTCCTGCAGTCAGAGAGCTGGGATCCTCTTGTAGAGCTTCTGTCTGTCTCAGGAGAGAGTTCACCAGCTCACAGAACCTGCCGGAACACTGGGCGTTACGAACGCCTTGGGCCGCTCACACACACACACACACACGTACACACACAAACACACCAACCCTCACACACACCTATAAACGCACCCACACTTCCAAACAAACACCCACTTCGTCATGCAAGCGCACACACCCCCACACACAGTGAGCCTCACCCTTTACAGTGCAGCTCACTGGGAAAGCACAGCTGGAAGTCGTCAGAGTTGTAGAGGACGTACAGGAAGCAGCTCCGCTCGTCAAACTTGGACACGCTGAGGATGACATCACCATCATCATCACCAGCATCATCCCCATGGACACACTGCACATGTTTATAGAGGGATGGTTCTGATGCACGCTAATGTAACCGAGTTACACTGGTTAACTCAGTCCTCAGTATAAAGACTGCCCACCCACGCCACTGAACACCTAGCTTTTGAGTGGCGTAGCTGGTTAAAGCGGTGTTTAGAAAAAGGGGGTGGTCCACGCGACTTGTGATGTGGGAGTACAGCAAACACTGGAGAGGGTTGGCAGAGGATGTTTATACAAAATTCAGGAACAAATTAATCATTACAAATGCTTTATACCTTGGAGGAAGTGATTCTATAATTTTGGGGCATTTAAATATGTAAAGGAACATCCATATCGAGGACAACACTGCTAGAACATGGTGCACGCCTTGGAGGTATGTTCTTAATAGCCCCATAACATATGACCATGTCACATCAGGGCCAAAGCTGCACAGAGATGCAGCTGGAAGTGGCGTCTGTAGAACCATCAACTCCAGTACAAACAAAGTTTCCCCTTTCAGCCAAGTCAAAAAACAATGTTTACATGCGGATTCACAGAATATTCCTGGAAACAAGTATCCTCACAAGAGCCTTTCCTCTTTAAGAGGGTTGGAGACTGAAGACGTCAATAACGTGTGTTGTTATGGAGGAGAACAGGCTGTAGCGTGTTGTTATGGAGGAGAACGGGCTGTAGCGTGTTGTTATGGAGGAGAACGGGCTGTAGCGTGTTGTTATGGAGGAGAACGGGCTGTAGCGTGTTGTTATGGAGGAGAACAGGCTGTAGCGTGTTGTTATGGAGGAGAACAGGCTGTAGTGTGTTGTTATGGAGGAGAACAGGCTGTAGCGTGTTGTTATGGAGGAGAATGGGGGATAGCGTGTCAAACATAAACGGAACTGAAAAAAGAACATATTTAGCCAAAGGGGCGACTGACTGCAAGCAAAACAAGGGTAAAGCATGTGAAATGGATCCTCTGCTTCAAAAGTAACACAGATGCACACACACGCACGCACATCCTGTGAAACAGAACAGTTTAAGGAGAGTGTGTGAGAGGGTCCATGTGCTGTTCTGTGATTGGACACACATACCTCACACCCCGGATGGCATCAGCTGGGAAGGTCCACTGGTGCAGGCCTTTCTGAGGAGAGACATGGCACACCATCAGCACACACACACACACACACACAGAGTACACACACACACATACAGTGTACACACACACACAGATACAGTGTACACACACGCGTCTGTATCTGGTCTACAAGAGACCTAGACAGAGCAGCCAGTGGTGCAGCAGATTAGCTGAGGTGTGGATGAAAACCCAGCACACCTTCTCTGGTTAAACATTCACTGGCTTTAACAGCGGCTCCCAGATGGCTGCCGGAACGAGCCGTCACAACAGTCTGGACTCACAGCAGTGCCCTGCTACGTGACAGTTATCCTCCTGGGGGGGGGTACCTTATGCATGACAGTACTTATTCTCCTGGTGAGGAGGGGGGGGGGGGGGGAGTGGAAGGGAGGTGGGTGAGGCAGGTGGAAGGTGGGTGAGGCAGGTGGGAGGTGGGTGAGGCAGGTAGGAGATGGGAGGTGGGTGAGGCAGGTGTAAGGTGGGTGAGGTGTGTAAGGAGGTGGGTGAGGGAGTGGGAGGTGGGTGAGGTGTGTAAGGAGGTGGGAGGTGTGTAAGGAGGTGGGAGGTGTGTAAGGAGGTGTGAGGTGGGTGAGGTGTGTAAGGAGGTGGGTGAGGGGGTGGGAGGTGTGTAAGGAGGTGGGTGAGATGTGTAAGGAGGGGGGTGAGGGGGTGGGAGGTGTGTAAGGAGGTGGGTGAGGTGTGTAAGGAGGTGGGTGAGGTGTGTAAGGAGGGGGGTGAGGGGGTGGGAGGTGTGTAAGGAGGTGGGCACCTCAGGTTACCTTGGGGGGGTACCTTATGCATGACAGTACTTATTCTCCTGGTGAGGAGGGGGGGGGAGTGGAAGGGAGGTGGGTGAGGCAGGTAGGAGATGGGAGGTGGGTGAGGCAGGTGTAAGGTGGGTGAGGTGTGTAAGGAGGTGGGTGAGGGAGTGGGAGGTGGGTGAGGTGTGTAAGGAGGTGGGAGGTGTGTAAGGAGGTGGGTGAGTGAGGTGTGTAAGGAGGTGTGAGGTGGGTGAGGTGTGTAAGGAGGTGGGTGAGGGGGTGGGAGGTGTGTAAGGAGGTGGGTGAGATGTGTAAGGAGGGGGGTGAGGGGGTGGGAGGTGTGTAAGGAGGTGGGTGAGGTGTGTAAGGAGGTGGGTGAGGTGTGTAAGGAGGGGGGTGAGGGGGTGGGAGGTGTGTAAGGAGGTGGGTGAGGTGTGTAAGGAGGTGGGTGAGGGGGTGGGAGGTGTGTAAGGAGGTGGGTGAGGTGTGTAAGGAGGTGGGAGGTGTGTAAGGAGGTGGGAGGTGTGTAAGGAGGTGGGTGAGGTGTGTAAGGAGGTGGGAGGTGTGTAAGGAGGTGGGTGAGGTGTGTAAGGAGGGGGGAGAGGGGGTGGGAGGTGTGTAAGGAGGTGGGTGAGGTGTGTAAGGAGGTGGGTGAGGTGTGTAAGGAGGGGGGAGGTGTGTAAGGAGGTGGGTGAGGTGTGTAAGGAGGTGGGTGAGGGGGTGGGAGGTGTGTAAGGAGGTGGGTGAGGTGTGTAAGGAGGTGGGTGAGGTGTGTAAGCAGGTGGGTGAGGTGTGTAAGGAGGTGGGTGAGGTGTGTAAGGAGGTGGGAGGTGTGTAAGGAGGTGGGTGAGGTGTGTAAGGAGGTGGGTGAGGTGTGTAAGGAGGTGGGTGAGGTGTGTAAGGAGGTGGGTGAGGTGTGTAAGGAGGTGGGCACCTCAGGTTACCTTGGGGGGGTACCTTATGCATGACAGTACTTATTCTCCTGGTGAGGAGAGGGGGGGGGAGTGGAAGGGAGGTGGGTGAGGCAGGTGGAAGGTGGGTGAGGCAGGTGTGAGGTGGGTGAGGTGTGTAAGGAGGTGGGTGAGGGGGTGGGAGGTGTGTAAGGAGGTGGGTGAGGTGTGTAAGGAGGTGGGTGAGGGGGTGGGAGGTGTGTAAGGAGGTGGGTGAGGTGTGTAAGGAGGGGGGTGAGGTGTGTAAGGAGGGGGGTGAGGGGGTGGGAGGTGTGTAAGGAGGTGGGTGAGGTGTGTAAGGAGGTGGGTGAGGGGGTGGGAGGTGTGTAAGGAGGTGGGTGAGGTGTGTAAGGAGGTGGGTGAGGTGTGTAAGGAGGTGGGTGAGGTGTGTAAGGAGGTGGGAGGTGTGTAAGGAGGTGGGTGAGGTGTGTAAGGAGGTGGGTGAGGTGTGTAAGGAGGTGGGTGAGGTGTGTAAGGATGTGGGTGAGGTGTGTAAGGAGGTGGGTGAGGTGTGTAAGGAGGTGGGCACCTCAGGTTACCTTGGGGGGGGTGACGTGTTTGAGCTGCACGGTGCAGCTGTCGTCCTCCTCGCTCACACACACGATGCTGGGCTGCAGCAGCTTGCTGGGCTCCATGACCAGCACCTCAAACAGCAACACAACACATTTACACTGGAGACAACGGACTACATTACCCAGCATTCAGTAGCACAGCAGACAGCTGACTACATTACCCAGCATTCAGTAACACAGCACACAGCTGACTACATTACCCAGCATTCAGTAACACAGTACACAGCTGACTACATTACCCAGCATTCTCTTACACTGGAATAATAAACTACATTACCCAGCATTCACTTACACCGGATATAAGTGACAACATTACCCAGCATTCAGTTCCAACAGGGCTAGCTGACTAAATTACAGAGCATCCAGGTAGCTAGCTCTCGACAACAACCATCATATTCTGCTGTGCTCTCTAGCCCCGTCCATTAGAGACCAGTAGGATATGGGAGTTGTAGTCTTACAGGGCAGCGTCCGGTGGACTCGGAGGGCTTGCAGGCCTGCAGCAGCAGCTCCATCCAGAAGTCCATGGTGTCCTGGTGAGGAGAGCGCACCTTCGGGGGCTTGGAGAACTGACGGTACAACACATAGGTCTCCATGATGGAGCCCACGTACCTGCAGACAGGACAGCATGTGAGCGCCTACTGCCCGGGACACACAGGACTGCTGTGTCCCAGAGAGGCTCTGGAGGGGTGGAGGCCTTCATACAGAGCTCTCTGTGGGGCGTAGATGGGGGTTCAGCAGGGGGAGGGAGGGGAGGAAGGGGTGGAGGTTGTGGGTGGAGGTGGTGGGAGGAGGGGAGGCGAGGAGGAGGTGGTGGAGGGGAGGTGAGGAGGAGGTGGTGGGAGGAAGTGGTCGGTGGATGGTAGGCGAGGAGGAGGTGGTGGTTGGAGGGGAGGTGAGGGGAGGAGGAGGTGGTGGAGGGGAGGTGAGGAGGAGGTGGTCGGTGGAGGGGAGGCGAGGAGGAGGTGGTGGGGTGGGGTGTAGGGAGGAGGGAGGGGAGGAGGTGGAAGGGGTGGAGGTGGTGGAGGAGGTGGGAGGAGGTGGTGGGTGGAGGGGAGGCGAGGAGGAGGTGGTGGGTGGAGGGGAGGTGAGGAGGAGGTGGTGGGAGGAGGTGGTCGGTGGAGGGGAGGCGAGGAGGAGGTGGTGGGTGGAGGTGGCGGTGGTGGGTGGAGGGGAGGTGAGGGGAGGAGGAGGTGGTGGAGGGGAAGCCTCACCACATTGGGGCCTTGAGGCGGTAGATTTTCTCTGAGGCCTGGATGACCTTGCGGGGCTCGTTGGCCAGGATACTGGCCCCCAGGTAGAAGCCCACATCCCAGTAGTCCTGCATCTTCTCCAGGGAGCCCTTCCTCCCCAGCAGGGTACTCAGAGTCACACCTGGACACACACACAAGCAGGAAGACACACACACAGGCAGACAAACACACACACACATACACACAGGCAGAGACACGCATGCAAGGTTTATTTTGCCATTTACAAATTAATGAGCTTGACTATTTATTGATTTTTTAATAATGTAGGAGTAATGTATTATAAAGGATTAACTTTTCACTACTAACTAATGCATTAAGCAGTAGAGGAATTATAAAGTGTTGTCTGGTGTAGTAAGTGATCTTATAGTTTTAGGGCCTTAAATCATCATGACCTTGGAAACACAGACAAGGCTAAACCACTGATGTATCCATGTACACCAGTGTGTACGAATGGTACAAGTAGCTAAGTGGCTTGCTCAACTAGTAAGTTGACAAGAAGAGATTAATAAAATCCTTCCTTTAGTTCTTTAGTATTTAACCCTAGTACTAACCCTATCCCCCCACAGTCCTGATGACATGAGCACAGGGATAAACACAGGAGGTACTGTAACTCAACACACCTATTTTCCGCAGCTCAATTGAAGTGTCAAATTCATGCCCTGCAGCCATGAGCAGGACCACGTTGTTGATTCCAGAGTGGAGGCTGGGCTCGGTCTCAAACGCCTTGCCGTACCTGCAACCGCAGACGTGTTGGACCACGTTAGCATGTTAGAGGATGGAACGCACCTCACAAACCCCCCTGAACGCCGGCAGGTGATCTGCCAGCTGATTTGAAATATTATGATGTGAAAGGGGGATGGTGCTGGGGTAGGGAGGCCCAGAGAGAGGGGGTGGTGCTTGGGTCTCACCAGTAGCTGGCCTGGTCTCTGCTGCTCTGCTCTCTGAACCCGGAGCTCAGGAACATGTCCTTGTAGATGCGGCCACACAGACAGTACACGTCCGATGCCACCTTCCCCTCAGTCTCCACGAGGGGCAGGATCACAGACAAGGCGAGGGCACGATCTCCTGGACGATTCCTCCTGGTCATCACAAACACGAGGAGGAGAGGGGGAGGGGGAGAGGAGAGGAGGGGCGGGTAGGGGGAGAAGAGGAGAGGAGCGGGGGAGAAGAGGAGAGGGGGGAGGGAAGGGAAGAGGTTAGAACAACAATCTCCTAGCTGTGGACCAGGAACAGTGTTCCACAGACAGTGTACTGAACTGTACAGAGAAATTCTCTCTTTCCCCTGACAAGGGTACTTATTTTCAGCTGATAGCCTCATCCGAACATCAGGGTAAATAAGGGTGTAACTACTCAAACAGGTGCTACAAGCCAAGTACCTGTTTAGTGCAAATATGTAATGGAATTTGATGTTCTGTTGGGCTGTGACCAGGCACATGGGTAGGTCAGTCAAGGTCTCCACCAGCTTGATTATAGCATCGTAGTCCTGCAGAGACAAACCAGTCTGCATCACAGTACATTATTCACAGCTTTAATCCTCATCACATAGTGTACTCCATGTGAAGACAGAACCTACAGGGAAGAAAGATTAATTCTCACTACTACTGCTGCAGATAACTGTTTGTAGTAATGATTTTTAAAAGATCTTGTTTCCATTGCAGAGAAGAATAGAGACATATTGGTTTACCGATGTAGTGTTTGTTTAATATAGTTATCTTAGCTGTTCATTTCCTTTAGTGTTGACAGACTGTGGTCATTCATTCTTCAACAAAGGTCAAGAGCAGGCATCATCGTGTTAACCATCACACACACACACACACACACACACACACACACACACACACACACACACAGACCAGGAAGCCCATGCAAAACACAGTCACCACCAGTCACCAAGACTTTGCCCTTCATCTACCTGCATGTCTGTAGGGCCCTTCATCTACCTGCATGTCTGTAGGTCAGTAGGGCCTGCCTGCATGTCTGTAGGTCAGTAGAGCCCTTCATTTACCTGTATGTCTGTAGGTCAGTAGGGCCTACCTGCACGTCTGTAGGGACCTTCATTTACCTGTATGTCTGTAGGTTAGTAGGTCCTACCTGCATGTATGTAGGTCAGTAGGGCCCTACCTGCATGTCTGTAGATCAGTAGGCCCTTTACCTACCTGTATGTCTGTAGGTCAGTAGGGCCCTACCTGCATGTCCGTAGGTCAGTAGGGCCTACCTATATGTCTGTAGATCAGTAGGGCCCTACCTGCATGTCTGTAGATCAGTAGGCCCTTTATCTACCTGTATGTCTGTAGGTCAGTAGGGCCCTACCTGCATGTCCGTAGGTCAGTAGGGCCCTGTCTACATGTCTGTAGGTCAATAGGGCCCTTCATTTACCTGCATGTCTGTAGGTCAGTAGGGCCTACCTGCATGTCTGTAGGTCAGTAGGGCCTACCTGCATGTCCATAGGTCAGTAGGGTCTACCTATAGGTCAGTAGGGCCTACCTGTATGTCTGTAGATCAGTAGGGCCCTACCTGCATGTCTGTAGGTCAGTAGGGCCCTACCTGCATGTCTGTAGGTCAGTAAGGCCTAAATGTAGGTCAGTAGGGCCTATCTGCATGTATGTAGGTCAGTAGGGCCTACCTGTAGGTCAGTAGGGCCTACCTGTAGGTCTGTAGGGCCTAACCTGTATGTCCCTGTAGGACAGCAGCAGGTTCATGACGATGTCTGGGCTGAGCAGCTCCACCGTGTCCAGGCGGGCCTGGATGCGGCCCAGCTCCTGACTCAGGTCCTGCCCGCTGAAACGCTCACGGGCCGTCCGGATCTCACGGCGGATGGACTCGCGGAAATACTCGCTGTGAGGAGAGGACTTCAGTCAGGATCAGGGGTGGTTCTGGGGGGGGGGGGGGGGGGGGGGAGGGGGGCAGTGCCCCTGTGACAACAAGCTTGGACCCCCTTGTGGCACCCCCCCAAAATGTTTGGATAAGGCTCAATAATAATTAGTCTGAATACTTGTTTAATGTGACTAACTGTGAAGGAAAAGATCAGGCGATCCCCCCCCCACCACCCCCACTCCCTTTACGTTTCTCTAGCAGTCGTCTAGCAGGTCTGACCTGGAGTGAATGTGCACGTTGTCCAGCAGGTGAACTAGCCGTTCCACCAGCGGGGTGAGCAGAGGTTCCAGCATGAAGCTGGGCTGCATCAGGTCGTTAATGCCCTTCATTAGGCTCGGGTCGCAGGCCAACACCTTGCCCTGGGGAGACACGATGTACGGGAGGAAGGTGTAGCTTCCACACTGTTCCTGGGGAGACACGATGTACGGGAGGAAGGGTTAGCTTCCACACTGTTCCTGGGGAGACACGATGTACGGGAGGAAGGTGTAGCTTCCACACTGTTCCTGGGGAGAGACCGAGGTTTGGTCTTTATAGAAAGTTATTTTGCAAATTTCACAAAATAACTTTATCAACGTGCTGGCTAGGAACGTCCGCACTAGACTATAGCCTACTTTGACTTGACTGACCGTGTCCTATCAGATTTCAGTTTGCGACACATTAGATAATATACCGTACTGGAACCTATAGGGAAGCCCCGACTCTCTACCCCAGGGAATCATTCTTACCGTGTCGAATGTCATTGTAACATAGCTTGCTGATCTAACAAATGGCAATGCCCGCTTTCAATAACAGTGCGTTGTGAATAATTTACCGTTTCCACAGCTGCTCATCTGTAAACCAGATTGTAATTATGCGACTAGAACACAGGGACTGCATCTGTCTAGCTGTAGCCTACCTTGAGGGCTTGTAGGTCACTCTCCTGCTTGTAGAAGTACAAAATGATGTTGTTGGTCATGCTGAAACTCTCTCTCACACCCAGGTGGTAAAACAGCGACGGCTGGCAGAAGGTGTCACTCATCTCCACGACAGCAACATCTGCAGGGGGAAAAGTCCAACACATACCTTTGCATGTCGTCTCTCACAAATGTTTTTCACACAAACTTTCTCAAACCGCCAAAAGAAGTTTGCTTTGCTCGCTTTTGAAAAGGCAACATGCCTGCACTTGCCTGCGTTGTAGAAGCTATCCAGAATATCCGTCGTTCCGAGCGAGATTCTCTCGAACGGAATGGTTTCAAACACCGCATGTGTGTCCGCGCAAGCTTCTTTGAGACATTTTAATGACAAGTTCTCTTCTGCTTGAGGCACCGATGCATCTTCGGTCACTATGTACGCCACGGCGACAGCCCTATTGCGACTCCGGGGTGAAATCAGGTTTTTGTTGGTGCTGCTTATGTCTAACGCCAGTGGATCCTGCCATAGAGTTCCTGACACCCAAACGGGATCCTTCCTCTTCACCTCGTGCAGGCTCATTCGCCGGCGTTCGGTTGTATACATGGTGTCTGTTCAGCAAACAGTCAGACGCGTTCATTCATGGTGCTTGACCCTTTTCTGTGGTAATAGGAGAAGTGATCCTGTAATTCCCCAGGTGTGCCTTCTCTTCTCCTCTCCGGTGACATTCCCCAAACCCCTCCCATTTCCACTAGCCTTCCTAAAAGTGAAACTCAAACTTCGGGCTGGTTTTTATTGCTCTTCTGCGACATCTGCTGTCTGACAAGGTTGCTTATAAAAAATAAATAAAAAAAAAAGTATAACTTACGATCACCTCATCGAAACCACGAATAGATCGGCACAGGAAACGCAGTACAGAAGAAAGAAACAACAAATGTATTTTTCAGACTTTATTTACAATACAAAACATCTCAACATAACTACGCATATGGATGTGAAGACAAACAAAAGCTGGAAAAAAAAGAGTCTTGGTTGGAATACTTGTGCAATGCGGTACACTGCGCGTGAGGACTATACACGGCACTCTGCACAGCTTGCACAAATGCACAAAACAAAGGCAGTGACATAACTCTTGAAAGTTGCAAAGATTCTGCACAAACACACAAATGAATCCATAGTTCACATTCAGTGCATCCTGTGCAGTTACAGTTAAGTTCCGGACATAAGTGGGCTAGTCTCCAGCAATATTCTTTGTATCCAATGTTCTAATCCAAAAATAGATATTTTTGTAAAGTAATTTCCATGGGCATGAAGCACTTTAGTTGGCCGTTACATGAGCACTGTCAGAGATTGTAGAAATGTGACCATCCTACTGTCCTTGTCTATCGACCTGAGAATAAGGAGTCTCTACCTTCAGACCTCCAGGCCAATGGCAGGTAAATGCAGTGTGTTTTACAACAGTACACTATACAATGCAAACAGACCTTACAACTTCTGGTTAGTCCCATTCACCCTGAACGGTGCCTAACCCCAAAAAACAGCATCAATTCAGGTCGTTGATCCACTCCTGGTTTGGGAGGCAGGCTACTGGTGGACGACCTCCTCTACCCAGAATGCCTCCTGGTGGGCGGGGTTACTCGTCCAGCCCGTCGTCCTCCTCCTCCTCCTGCTTGGCGTCCACCTCGGCCGTGTCCGAGGTCTCGTGCAGGATGACGTACTCGCGGCTGCTGAAGCCGAACTTGAGCACGTCCTTCTCCTTGAGCTCGTAGTAGCGCTGGGCCTCGATGCGCTGGTTGTTCAGGTAGGTGCCGTTGCCAGAGCCCAGGTCGATGATGTAGGGCTTCACCCTCCGGCCCGAGGTGCCGTCCGAGCGTGTGAACTCCACCAGCCTGTGGACGTGGGGAACTACATTACTAAGAAGGCAACACTACAACACAGCAGAATTACATGAACCCAAAGGCAACCTTAAAACGAGGCACCAGAACATCGTTACCCAGAGGGCAACCTTCAAACAAGGCAGCAGAACTACATTACCCAGATACAACCTAAAAATAAAAACACTTGGAACCACAACAGACACGGCAACATTACAACAACACTACATTACCCCGAAGGCAACATTACAACACATTATCAAGCAAGCACTGTACCAACAAAACAAAATAACTTAATTAATCAAGGCACCGATTCAATTAACAAGGCACCTGAACTAAAGTACCAAGAAAACTGCCTCACCACAACACACTAGAACTACATTACCCAGAAAGCAACACCATCAACCTGAAAATCTAATGTCTAATCTTGTGTCAAACCCCCATAGAGGTTCTAGAAGGGACCAAGTGGAAAGAGGACTGTTCTCACCTGTACTGAAAGACAGCGTGCTGCTTAGAGCAGGAGGGGTGGTCGATGGGGATGTCGGCAATCTTCCTCTGCCTGCCCAGCAGGTAGGCACTCTGCCTGTGGATGTACATCACTGGGAGAGGCTCGTCGTTCTTGAAGGGGTACAGTCTCCACCGGCGCTTGGGGATGCGAGCCTCTGGGGGCTCGTTGTACTTGATCACCACCCCTCTGAAGGTGTTGGTATCTTCCGTCAGGGCCCCAGACAGTCCAAAGTTGGGCTTTTCCTTGTCCACGGGAGGGGAGGCGCTGCCTTCCCTCTCCTGGGGTTGACCGAAGGCTTGCTCCTCCCCGCCCTCCTCAAACCTGCGCCGGTTCTCTCTGCGTCTGTCGTCATGTTGCTGTCGATCTGCCTGCTGGTGCTGGAATGCCTGCTCGTCTCTCTCCCGGGGTCTCTCTCCTCCCCGCTCCCTCGGCCGCTCCCTCTCCCTCTCCTGGGATCGGGAGTCCGTCTCCCACCGGCTCCTCCGCTCCTGAGGAGGATCATTACGTTCGCGTCTCCTGCGATCGTCAGCGCCTCGGTGCTCCTCTCGTTCCTGTGGAGACGGAACGTGAAGCCAGAAGGATAGATTAACTCCGACTGTAATCTGACATAGCACTGGGGAGTAGGCTAACTTTTAAAAAGTTGTATTGCTAGTAGAATGACCAGTGTGAGTACTACACTAACGCTGATTAATTCATTAATAAATTCTGTCGTATCCAACTGCATATAATAGGTCAGAATTACCCGCTTTATCTTGGCGTTATCATCTCCGCGGGGAGGGCTTCCACTCCTCTTATTTCTGGGTGATCTGCTGTTTCGTCTCCCCGAAGCCCTGTCCCTTGAACCTGGCGAGCGGTCCCCTGTCCTGGCCGGTGACCTAGCATGATGATAACAATAATAAACGTTACAATTAAAACCAAATTGTCCAGCTGTTAATTCAAAATTGGCATCACACTCACGTACCTGTTACAGCAGACCACAACGAATGTGGTAGATAACGTTCCGGTTCCCGGAGCTAACGCTTATGCTAACGCGTAATTGCTAGCTACTGTACTAGTCAGGAAGAATCTAGCTAGCTCTACTAGCCTAGCTATCTTTAGAGAGAGACTTAGTCCTGAACTGACGACTAATACGTTTATATATGTAGCTAAGACATACAATCAGCTGGCTACAGTGTTGAATACCTGCTAGTTCGTCTCCTCTGCGGCGGCGGACTGGAGCTACGGTCGTTGGATCCAGACCTGGAGCGGCGTGATCGGTGTGGCCTAGGAGGACTGACTTTTTCCTGTTTGATTTTTACTTTAGACTCGCGCACCGGGGATTCTACCCTTCTATGCCGTCTCTCCTTGTCCATCAGGAAATGTATATATTGTTGACTCAGCAAATGTAGTTCAAAACAAACATATAGATGGAAAAAAAACTGAAATTCAAAAGCGTTGAAAGTTCTGTTGTTGTGCAATGGATGTGTTGCACTTCCGGTACGCTTCGCGAAAAGAATGTCGCATAAACTCCATAACTATAGTTCCGCTACAATATTGGACCCTAACCTTTCATTATTGAACCGGTACCCACAAGTTTAATGAACATGAAATTGGTTGAGTAAAAAAAT
This sequence comes from Osmerus mordax, assembly GCF_038355195.1. Lineage (NCBI taxonomy): Eukaryota > Metazoa > Chordata > Actinopteri > Osmeriformes > Osmeridae > Osmerus > Osmerus mordax. Next base: position 20,175,677 of record NC_090055.1, on the reverse strand, counting down.
AATGGTTTAATAATTTTATTGTTTAGAGGAAAAATGACTAAATGTAAAAACAACTTTTAGCAGGTACCATCGCGCAGGTAGAGTATAGGCATTACGTTCCCATAGTAACAGTAAACAATGAGTTGAGACTTCATTCACGCCTCACAAACATTTCTCGCAACCTTTAACACTAGTTGCAGTAAATTAAGTTGTAAAAGTAGCGGTGGTGCGTATTACAATATGATTCCCCCGGCCGATTCTCTGCTGAAATATGATAATCCAGTTTTAGTGAGCAAAAATACAGAAAAGAAGTCACCAAAGGTAGGTTACAGTAGCCTTTTTATCTTTTGTGTACGTGAGGATTCCTTCAAGTGATGACTGCGCAAGCTAACTACTAACTGCTAATTGCTTAACAACTACTTTATATTGTTTTCAACCATAGCTTAGTAACAAAAGTTTAAATGTTCTCACAAGTCTAATGCAATACTTCAATTCAGGCACGACCATTGAAAGTGAGCCCCCAGCAACCTCCTCTAACAGGTCCTGTCCCACCTCCACCCAAACCAAAAACCCCATCCGCGGACGGCAACAAGCAGCAAACGGAGGAGATTCTTAATGCTATCCTTCCTCCCAGGTACTGTCTGTGTAACATTCTCTGTGCATTTAATGGTTATTGTCACAATTTTTTAAACACATTTCTTCAAAACACAAAACCAAATCTTCAAACTCAATTTACAAAACTTCTGACTTCTGGCAAAATCAAACACTCGCCCCTAAACCATTTAACCTGTGTTCAAAATCAAACAATGCTTTCAGATCATAAACACAGCAAATCCATATATTAACACTATGGAGCAATCATTAGACACAACACCAAAACATGGAAAACACAGCATCCTGGGCATGTAGTTAGATGTAAAGAAAAATGTGTTTATTTTTACATTGCATTTAGCAAAAAATAAAATCTTACAGTAACCATCACAACTTAGTACTGTCAACAAAGAACAAAGAACAAACGTGGTAAAAACCCTCTGGTGTGCTGGATCCAGCCTTGAAAACACTCCACACTTATGTCAGCACAGGCCAATTCCATTGCCTGTAGGAGATTTACCCTGGTATATGGGTTTCAGTCATAGACCTTCCACTGCCTCACAGAGAAAAACTTTTCAATTGGATTGAGAAAAGGGCTGTATGGTGGAAGGTAAACATTTACAGTAGAAATAGCTGGTTGATGTTGAACTATTCTTGTATTCGGACACCGCAGTGAAAGCTGACATTGTCCCAAACCACCATTAGAACCAAGTGTGAACAATTTTGAGTCATTGTGTTTTACAGATGACAACTGTGTTGTAGTTGTGTTTACTGTTTGCCGCCTGTGTTTACCATTTTGCAGCACAAGTACATCACAGTGCAAAACGGTTTATTGAATGTGAATGTGTTTATAGTTTTGCCAAAAGTGTCTGATTCGACAAATGGGTTTAGGCCACTGAACATTTGATTCAGAGAATGGGGTTTAGTGTTTTAGCAATTGTGAACAACTGTAAGTTAAAACACACACTTCCTCCATGACAGAGAATGGATGGAGACTAACCAGCTGTGGGTGCAGCAGGTGTCCAGCACACCTTGCACCCGGATGGACGTGGTGCACCTGCAGGAGCAGCTGGACCTGAAGCTGCAGCAGAGACAGGCCAGGGAGACTGGCATCTGTCCTGTCCGCAGGGAACTCTACTCTCAGTGCTTTGGTAAGGACAGGGGAGTAGGATTCATGATATGTGGGGTTTTGAAAATAAAAAGTAGCCGGGGAGACAGAATTGTTAGGTATATTTAACAGGTGCATCCTCAGTTATAAAAAAGAGATGTCCCACCCTCAATTTGAAAACAAACCTACGCCCCTAGGTAAGAAAAAGATCTGATAATGGTGACAACGGCTGCAACTGTTAATCGGATGCCATCGTTGTATGTGTTCAGATGAGTTGATCAGACAGGTGACCATAAACTGTGCTGAGAGAGGCCTGCTGCTGTTGAGGGTGAGAGATGAGATCAGGATGACCATCGCTGCTTACCAGACTCTGTACGAGAGCAGCGTGGCCTTCGGGATGAGGAAGGCCCTGCAGGCAGAGCAGGGCAAGTCTGACATGGAGAAAAGGGTGAGTTCCTGGGAAACCGACAAGGTTATTCAAAAACAAATCAAATTTGGGGTGTCGTACTAGTCAATAACCCACAGAGGGCGCCATCTTCCAGCTCTTAAACAGTTTGCTCTGCAGCCTCAGTAAGTTTGTCTGGACGCGTTCCTTTCCTGGTAGATTTCCGATCTGGAGGATGAGAAGCGGGACCTGGAGAGGCAGGTGAACGAGCAGAAGGACAAGTGTGACGCCATCGAGAAGAGAGAGAAGGAGAGGCGGCAGGTGGAGGAGAAGAAGCACACCGAGGAGATCCAGTTCCTGAAACGCACCAACCAGCAGCTCAAGGTCAGATGATCCACAACCCCAGGAGCCTGGATCTCCCTGCTACCAGCACACCCAGACACATGAAAAATAACTTAAAACACAAAACCTTGTCATATGTGACCCATGTGCACACAAAATAGCTGTCTGAGAATGAAAGGGACAGAATTCCTTTCCAAGTGTTCAGATCTTGTTCCTCCTCTGAAGGGCTAACTGGTTCATCCTCCTTGTTTACAGGCCCAGTTGGAGGGGATCATTGCTCCCAAGAAGTGACATCATCATCATCATCATCCCAGGATCTGTTTTAATACAGCACTGTCAGTACAGTCTCGTCTCCATTACCTTCCCCACAGACCCCAACTAGGAAAAAATAACCCAGACTGCATTGATGTTTTTAAAGTCCATTTTATTGAGCCATCTTATAAAAGGCACAACATGTACAGTGGAAATAAATACACATTTTCTGAATCTTGAATTTCAAGATGCATTACACGTGCACTCGGCAAATGAAAAGAACTGGCGCCTTTTCGTAGCAAAGTCAATCCCCATAGCAGTAGAAGTCAAGGGAGAGAACAGAGAGGTGATCTCCATCACTACCAGGAAGAACACTCAGGTCAGATCAGAAATTCCTCACTCAGACTTCACGTCCCCGTCTGTCAGCACCCCATCACTTTGTCGAAAAGACAAGACCTTGGACTCAGGTGGGGCCGTTAAAAATCAGGATGGATTACAACTGTCCGAGTCAGATGGTGGGCTCCAGGCTAGCGCTTTGATCTCTTGGCCTTCTTGCCCTCTGTGGCCGCTGGCGGCAGCTTTCTGTTCTTGTTCTTGTTCTTGACGTTGTGTGTTTCGTAATAACGCGCCCCCACCTTCTTCGCCTTCTTCGCACGATCCATCGCTCTCCTCTGTGAGGGGGGGAGAGAGAGAAGACAAATGGTTCAGATCTGGGGCTGACTGGGGGGGGACTGTACCTGCTTGGACGTTAGCTTGGTGGGCTGAGAGGGGGGGACCGTACCTGCTTGGACGTTAGTTTGGTGGGCTGAGAGGGCCGTTTCTGCTCCTCCTCCTCCTCCGCTTTCCTCTTCTTGCTCCTCTGGATGGCAGCTTGAGGAACACAAGATGTGCTGAATGTTACGGTTGGGTGACAACGTGATTGTGTGTTTTTAAAGAAGTCTGAAGTACAGTGTAATCCCATCCTCTAAGAAATGCTTTCAAGAGGGACCTTGAAAGGAAGCTCTCCTGCGTCAGGAGACTTGAAAGCTCCAGCTAGCGCAAACATTTACACACATCACAGGCCAGTGAGAGCTGACAACTCATGGAGATGGGTTACCTTTCAGCTGGGCTTGAGCCGTGGCCTCCTGCTTTGCTTTCATGTCAGTGAGCACTGAGTCAGAGAACTCCTTGGAGACCCTGCCCAGAGGGAAACAAAACACTGAGTCAGAGAACTCCTTGGAGACCCTGCCCAGAGGGAAACAAAACACTGAGTCAGAGAACTCCTTGGAGACCCTGCCCAGAGGGAAACAGAACACGACAGCACACCTGTCACAAGCACGGAAACTACCTGGCAACACAAATGTCTCATTTGGCAAAGTTAACCAGGGCAGAAGCTGATGTCAACGGCGATGGAAATGCCGGCTGATCACAGATACGGTGTGGCTCAGTGGTTCTAGTGTTTGACAGCTGATCAACAGGGAGAAGGTTTAATACCCCTATGTCACACAGTCTGCTAAATGAAATGACTGCATCCTAAGTGTGAACAGCTGGAGACACCAGATCTGTTTAACCTCAGTTGAGCCAATCATCCGTCTCTCTTTCTTGCTCTCTCTGACTAAGCCCCTGGGAGGGGTGTGAATGATCTGGGCTTATTAGTGAGTGAACGAGGACCCTAAACAGCAGACTAGAAGAAGAGCGGACCTGATGCCTGAGAAGCGCTTGGTCTTGGCCCGATCCAGGAACTGCTTGTACTTGGCGATCTTGTCGTCCAGCTCTCGGATCACCTGCCGTGAACTCTTGTCTGCTTTGGCAGGACGCTGGCCGGGGACACTGGTGGACGTCTCTGCATCCCCTTCTCCAGGCGCCAGCCCTGCATCCTCCACTTTCCCCTCCTCTTCCTCCCTCTCCTCTTCCTCCTCCTCCTCCTCCTCGGAGCCTGAGAGGTCAGCCAGGTCGAGGTCGTCCGTCTCCACGGGAACCAGGTCTTCCTCGTTGAACTCGGGCACCACGTGGATCTTGCCGAAGTTCTGCCGCACGGAGGACAGGATCTTGTGGAGCTGTTCCTGCTTGCGTCTCTGACGCTGCTGCTGGGCCTGCTGCTCTGATGACGCGGATGCCTCGCCAACCTGCTCCATCTCCTGCACCTCCTCCTTCACCTCCTCCTGCTGCTCCTCCTCCTGCTCTGCACTAGAGGTCTCCTTCAGAGGCAGCTCCTTCACCTGGAACCACAACAGCAAGACAGGGAGTCAGAATGACCTCACATAGATACTAGAGAGAGTGAGTGTGTGTGTTTCAGAATGTGTGTTTGTGTGTGTCTCAGTGCGTGTTCAGGGGTCCTGTGTGTGTGTGTGTTCAGGGGTCCTGTGTGTGTTCAGGGGTCCTGTCCCAGAAGGCCCTACCTGAGGTTCTCCCTCTGGTCCTGTGTGTGTGTTCAGGGGTCCTGTGTGTGTGTGTGTTCAGGGGTCCTGTGTGTGTTCAGGGGTCCTGTCCCAGAAGGCCCTACCTGAGGTTCTCCCTCTGGTCCTGTGTGTGTGTTCAGGGGTCCTGTCCCAGAAGGCCCTACCTGAGGTTCTCCCTCTGGTCCTGTGTGTGTGTTCAGGGGTCCTGTGTGTGTGTGTGTTCAGGGGTCCTGTGTGTGTTCAGGGGTCCTGTCCCAGAAGGCCCTACCTGAGGTTCTCCCTCTGGTCCTGTGTGTGTGTTCAGGGGTCCTGTGTGTGTTCAGGGGTCCTGTCCCAGAAGGCCCTACCTGAGGTTCTCCCTCTGGTCCTGTGTGTGTGTTCAGGGGTCCTGTGTGTGTGTGTGTTCAGGGGTCCTGTGTGTGTTCAGGGGTCCTGTCCCAGAAGGCCCTACCTGAGGTTCTCCCTCTGGTCCTGTGTGTGTGTTCAGGGGTCCTGTGTGTGTTCAGGGGTCCTGTGTGTGTTCAGGGGTCCTGTCCCAGAAGGCCCTACCTGAGGTTCTCCCTCTGGTCCTGTGTGTGTGTTCAGGGGTCCTGTGTGTGTTCAGGGGTCCTGTGTGTGTTCAGGGGTCCTGTCCCAGAAGGCCCTACCTGAGGTTCTCCCTCTGGTCCTGTGTGTGTGTTCAGGGGTCCTGTGTGTGTGTGTGTTCAGGGGTCCTGTGTGTGTTCAGGGGTCCTGTCCCAGAAGGCCCTACCTGAGGTTCTCCCTCTGGTCCAGGAGGCTTCACGAAGAAGGGGATACGTCCCCTCTGCCAGTCATTCAGCACCATCTTAGACACGGTGGGCAGGTCTGGCTCCCCCCCCTGTAACACACACCACACACACCGCTTACAACATCTAACTGATCAACAGGTTGCAGGTGGGAGGGGTGGAGGGTGGAGGAGGGAGGGGTGGAGGAGGGAGGGGTGGAGGAGGTAGGGGTGGAGGAGGTAGGGGTGGAGGAGGTAGGGGTGGAGGAGGGAAGGTGGAGGGGTTGGGCGTGGAGCTGGTCCCCAGGATCTGACCTTGAGCAGTTTCCCCGTACGGAAGGCCATCTTCTCCAGGAAGTCTTCAGCGGACGTCCAGGAAGGGATGCGGTACGTCTTCTGGATGTACTCTGGCTTGGCCCGCTCTAGCACTGCTGCTATGTGCTCCTCCGGGTTCTTGATCTTCTCCACTTGGACCTTCAGAGACACACAAGAGCATTCATGTCTGGTCTATATACACACACGAGCATTCATGTCTGGTCTATATACACACGAGCATTCATGTCTGGTCTATATACACAAGAGCATTCATGTCTGGTCTATATACACACAAGAGCATTCATGTCTGGTCTATATACACAAGAGCATTCATGTCTGGTCTATACACACAAGAGCATTCATGTCTGGTCTATATACACACAAGAGCATTCATGTCTGGTCTATACACACAAGCATTCATGTGGGCAGAGCAGATGAACAGGAAGCAGGGGGTGTGCTGTAGAGATGTAGAGGGGTGTGCTGTAGAGGGGTGTGCTGTAGAGGAGTGTGCTGTAGAGGGGTGTGCTGTAGAGGTGTAGAGGGGTGTGCTGTAGAGGGGTGTGCTGTAGAGGAGTGTGCTGTAGAGGGGTGTGCTGTAGAGGTGTAGAGGGGTGTGCTGTAGAGGGGTGTGCTGTAGAGGTGTAGAGGGGTGTGCTGTAGAGGGGTGTGCTGTAGAGGGGTGTGCTGTAGAGGTGTAGAGGGGTGTGCTGTAGAGGGGTGTGCTGTAGAGGGGTGTGCTGTAGAGGGGTGTGCTGTAGAGGTGTAGAGGGGTGTGCTGTAGAGGGGTGTGCTGTAGAGGGGTAGAGGGGTGTGCTGTAGAGGGGTAGAGGGGTGTGCTGTAGAGGTGTAGAGGGGTGTGCTGTAGAGGGGTGTGCTGTAGAGGGGTAGAGGGGTGTGCTGTAGAGGGGTGTGCTGTAGAGGGGTAGAGGGGTGTGCTGTAGAGGTGTAGAGGGGTGTGCTGTACAGGGGTGTGCTGTAGAGGGGTGTGCTGTAGAGGGGTGTGCTGTAGAGGGGTGTGCTGTAGAGGGGTGTGCTGTAGAGGGGTGTGCTGTAGAGGGGTGTGCTGTCGAGGTGTAGAGGGGTGTGCTGTAGAGGTGTAGAGGGGTGTGCTGTAGAGGGGTGTGCTGTAGAGGTGTAGAGGGGTGTGCTGTAGAGGGGTGTGCTGTAGAGGGGTGTGCTGTAGAGGTGTAGAGGGGTGTGCTGTAGAGGGGTGTGCTGTAGAGGGGTGTGCTGTAGAGGGGTGTGCTGTAGAGGTGTAGAGGGGTGTGCTGTAGAGGGGTGTGCTGTAGAGGGGTAGAGGGGTGTGCTGTAGAGGGGTAGAGGGGTGTGCTGTAGAGGTGTAGAGGGGTGTGCTGTAGAGGGGTGTGCTGTAGAGGGGTAGAGGGGTGTGCTGTAGAGGGGTGTGCTGTAGAGGGGTAGAGGGGTGTGCTGTAGAGGTGTAGAGGGGTGTGCTGTACAGGGGTGTGCTGTAGAGGGGTGTGCTGTAGAGGGGTGTGCTGTAGAGGGGTGTGCTGTAGAGGGGTGTGCTGTAGAGGGGTGTGCTGTAGAGGGGTGTGCTGTCGAGGTGTAGAGGGGTGTGCTGTAGAGGTGTAGAGGGGTGTGCTGTAGAGGGGTGTGCTGTAGAGGGGTGTGCTGTAGAGGGGTGTGCTGTAGAGGTGTAGAGGGGTGTGCTGTAGAGGTGTAGAGGGGTGTGCTGTAGAGGGGTGTGCTGTAGAGGGGTAGAGGGGTGTGCTGTAGAGGTGTAGAGGGGTGTGCTGTAGAGGGGTAGAGGGGTGTGCTGTAGAGGTGTAGAGGGGTGTGCTATAGAGGTGTAGAGGGGTGTGCTGTAGAGGTGTAGAGGGGTGTGCTGTAGAGGGGTGTGCTGTAGAGGTGTGTGCTGTAGAGGTGTAGAGGGGTGTGCTGTAGAGGTGTAGAGGGGTGTGCTGTAGAGGTGTAGAGGGGTGTGCTGTAGAGGTGTAGAGGGGTGTGCTGTAGAGGTGTAGAGGGGTGTGCTGTAGAGGTGTAGAGGGGTGTGCTGTAGAGGGGTGTGCTGTAGAGGTGTAGAGGGGTGTGCTGTAGAGGTGTAGAGGGGTGTGCTGTAGAGGGGTGTGCTGTAGAGGTGTAGAGGGGTGTGCTGTAGAGGGGTGTGCTGTAGAGGGGTAGAGGGGTGTGCTGTAGAGGTGTAGAGGGGTGTGCTGTAGAGGGGTGTGCTGTAGAGGTGTAGAGGGGTGTGCTGTAGAGGTGTAGAGGGGTGTGCTGTAGAGGTGTAGAGGGGTGTGCTGTAGAGGTGTATAGGGGTGTGCTGTAGAGGTGTATACTGTAGAGGGGTGTGCTGTAGAGGGGTAGAGGGGTGTGCTGTAGAGGTGTAGAGGGGTGTGCTGTAGAGGGGTAGAGGGGTGTGCTGTAGAGGGGTGTGCTGTAGAGGTGTAGAGGGGTGTGCTGTAGAGGGGTGTGCTGTAGAGGTGTAGAGGGGTAGAGGGGTGTGCTGTAGAGGTGTAGAGGGGTGTGCTGTAGAGGTGTAGAGGGGTGTGCTGTAGAGGGGTGTGCTGTAGAGGGGTAGAGGGGTGTGCTGTAGAGGGGTAGAGGGGTGTGCTGTAGAGGGGTAGAGGGGTGTGCTGTAGAGGGGTAGAGGGGTGTGATGTAGAGGGGTAGAGGGGTGTGCTGTAGAGGGGTAGAGGGGTGTGATGTAGAGGGGTAGAGGGGTGTGCTGTAGAGGGGTAGAGGGGTGTGCTGTAGAGGGGTAGAGGGGTGTGCTGTAGAGGGGTAGAGGGGTGTGCTGTAGAGGGGTAGAGGGGTGTGCTGTAGAGGGGTAGAGGGGTGTGCTGTAGAGGGGTAGAGGGGTGTGCTGTAGAGGGGTAGAGGGGTGTGCTGTAGAGGGGTAGAGGGGTGTGCTGTAGAGGGGTAGAGGGGTGTGCTGTAGAGGGGTAGAGGGGTGTGCTGTAGAGGGGTAGAGGGGTGTGCTGTAGAGGGGTAGAGGGGTGTGCTGTAGAGGGGTAGAGGGGTGTGCTGTAGAGGGGTGGACTCACCACTCCCTTCAGCACGATGTCGCTCTCGCTGTCCTCGGAGGGGTAGACCACACCGGGGCAGTCGATCAGGAAGATACGGCGCATCAGCGTGATGTACTGCCACACCTGAGGAGACGAGAGGCCAGGTCAGAAACACAGCCAGGTCAGACAGACAGCCAGGTCAGAAACACAGCCAGGTCAGACAGACAGCCAGGTCAGAAACACAGCCAGGTCAGACACACAACCAGGTCAGAAACAGAGCCAGGTCAGACACACAACCAGGTCAGAAACACAGCCAGGTCAGACAGACAACCAGGTCAGAAACACAGCCAGGTCAGACACACAACCAGGTCAGAAACACAGCCAGGTCAGACAGACACACAGCCAGGTCAGACAGACACACAACCAGGTCAGAAACACAGCCAGGTCAGACACACAGCCAGGTCAGACAGACACACAACCAGGTCAGAAACACAGCCAGGTCAGAAACACAGCCAGGTCAGAAACACAGCCAGGTCAGACACACAGCAGAGAACAGCCATCCACTACCAATCAATGATTCTTGACCTTTAACATGGTTCTGGGTATAGCTCAGCAGTAGTATTTGATGGCAGATTAATGTTGCAGGGTCATATCTCCCCCTGTATATTTCTCTGGATAAAAGCTAAATGAATACATTATAATAATATCATCATCATCGTTATTATAGTACAACGGTTTAATAGTTATCCAAAATGATATAAATTATTTTTCTCCAGCGACATTTTACTGAAGTGGCCAGCTTGAAACAGCTTTTAAACCTAACAACGAACACAAACCCTATTTCTAAGGCATGCTGATGTCTTTAGTCATCAAGCTTCAACATGATTTCTTATTGTTTTGAATTTAGAGCATTCGTTGAGATTTTTCTGTACGAGTTTCACACATGAAATCAGTCAAACTAAGCGTATCTTGTGATTTGGTGAGATAAGCCAGAAATGATGAACCAGGGAAGGGAAATCGAATCCAACATGAACTTCTGGAATGTTTCAGAGGGAAGCGAACCTAAAGGAGGACTGTTTTGAATCAGGGTCAAAGCGGTAATCAAGTTCCCCCTTCCTTGCCCCTGGAGGACATTACTCACATTCCTGTACTCAGGAAAGGAGGTAGGTTCACACTGTACTTCACACAGATTAACACGCACATACATACATATGCATACACACACGTACACACACATGCACACATACGCACACACACACACACATATGCACACACACACATATGCACACACACACATATGCACACACATCCCAAACGAGCACACAGAGACATGCACAAATACACACACACAAACTTCTTCCCCTCAGAACCTTGTTTGGTTGTGAGACTGTCAGCAAGCAGCCCTTCACCTGCCACCAGGCTCTGAAGGACTAACGCACGCTGGCCACACGCCCATACCATGTGTTGGAGAAGGGGCGACAAATAAAAGCGTGGTTCTGGAGGCTTCCGTCTCTGGCTGAGAGCGGTCAGGTCCGGTCACCGGGACTGGGCCCAGACGACCAGGCTGAGAGCGGTCAGGTCCGGTCACCAGGCCTGGGCCCACACAACCAGGCTGAGAGCGGTCAGGTCCGGTCACCAGGCCTGGGCCCACACAACCAGGCTGAGAGCGGTCAGGTCCGGTCACTGGGACTGGGCCCAGACGACCAGGCTGAGAGCGGTCAGGTCCGGTCACCAGGCCTGGGCCCACACAACCAGGCTGAGAGCGGTCAGGTCCGGTCACCGGGACTGGGCCCAGACGACCAGGCTGAGAGCGGTCAGGTCCGGTCACCAGGCCTGGGCCCACACAACCAGGCTGAGAGCGGTCAGGTCCGGTCACCAGGCCTGGGCCCACACAACCAGGCTGAGAGCGGTCAGGTCCGGTCACCGGGACTGGGCCCAGACGACCAGGCTGAGAGCGGTCAGGTCCGGTCACCAGGCCTGGGCCCACACAACCAGGCTGAGAGCGGTCAGGTCCGGTCACCGGGACTGGGCCCAGTCACCGGGCCTGAGAGCGGTCCAGCAGGATAAACAGCTCCAGAGAGGAAGTTAGGAATGAGGCAGATTGTTGTTCTCTCAGCTTCCTGGCCTGGTCTGAGGATAGGTGTTCAGAGGCACGGTCCAGGGGGGCCCAGGGGGGCCCAGCACAGCCTGCCTGCCCTGGGGGACTACCAAGCATGGGCTTTGGTAATACTATAATACCAGATAAGATCGGATTTTGAGCTATGAAGATCATATTTTGCCCTATTAAGACTGAATGTTGAACTAATAATACCTAACAGGCTTGAATATGAACCTATTAAGACCTAATAAGATTGAATATTGATTGACCTTATAAAGAACTAATATTGTGTTATTTCAATTCAGGGACTTTGTGCATTAACATTAGTTCACATGGTGAATAGTTCACTCGGGCCCCCTGCAGGTAACTCGGGCCCCCTGCAGGTAACTCGGGCCCCCTGCAGGTAACTCGGGCCCCCAGCAGGCAACTCGGGCCCCCAGCAGGTAACTCGGGCCCCCAGCAGGTAACTCGGGCCCCCTGCAGGTAACTCGGGCCCCCTGCAGGCAACTCGGGCCCCCTGCAGGCAACTCGGGCCCCCATCAGGCAACTCGGGCCCCCAGCAGGTAACTCGGGCTCCCTGCAGGTAACTCGGGCCCCCTGCAGGTAACTCGGGCCCCCTGCTGGGAGGGGCGGCGGGGGTGGTTACCTTGGTTTCCCCGGCGAGCGGGGCCACGTTGCAGACCTTCTTGGAGCGCAGCGTGTTGATGACGGAGCTCTTCCCCACGTTCGGATACCCGATGAAACCCACACTGATCTGCTTCTTGTCTGTGTGGAGCTGAACCACAACCACAACAGTTTATTACCAAGTACGTTTACACACACAAGGAATTTTCTTTGGTAGGTTGTTGCATAACATAACTTTTACTGAAGAAAGGAACGCTATCAGACACCTGCTTCCTTAGTGTCGCTACATTTAGCGACTTTTCACCTTTTTAAATGACAAAAAATATTCTTGCAACAAATCGAACAACTTTTATTTGATACTTTGGCATTGTATTTGTTGCTAAGCAGCAGTAAAATAATTGCCTGATTTGTGAATTACGTCCCATTTGCCTTTCTTTAGTGTTTTAGCACTCCCAATGTCTATCAAGTATGCTGTTAGACGTATGCAAATTAGACGTATCTACGCAATACAGGACGTCAGCACGTAATCTAGCGACTTTTAGCTACTATTTCAGAGCTAAAAGTCTAAGAGCTAGGAGTTTTCTCAGAAAGCCAATAGCGACGTCTGGTGAGATTCTTGTTTTGGCACCACTGACTCCTGAACAACACCGAGGCTGTTTACCTCAGGGAAAACTATAACTCCAATATTGTTACTTACACAAGGTGAAATAAACATTACTCAGCGTCTCCTCCAAAATACATAAATGGATGATGTCTAAAAATAAAAACCTGTGTTTCCTCTGGGGAGCAATAGCATCTTAAGTGCACATGAAGGCACTCATAACAGGAATTATGAATATGTTCTTATCCATCCTGTTTGTTCCAATGGATCTTGAGTCTGACAGACATCTAATCTGGTTAGGCCTTTCTGTGAGCAGTGGCCAATCCAAGTCATTTTACGAGGGCAGAGTGTATAACAGCTGGAACCCTTACCACTCCAGCAAGCACTTGAATATTAGAATTTACAGGCTCACACAGCCCCACAACGAGATGTTTTCAGAGTACCATAAACTGGATTTATGTTACCAAGAGCTATCGTCTTTGGAGCTTCCAAAGCCCTGGTTTACGACCCCCAGAACTGCTCCTCAGACACGCGCGCCCCCTCTGCCAGGCCAGAATGCTGGCAGCAGGGCGCCACACGAACACCACCACTGCGCTCTCCCTGACAGAAGGGTAAAGGGTTCAACAAGTGGATAGGTCAAGGGGGCGGAGCCTACAAGTGGATAGGTCAAGGGGGCGGAGCCTACAAGTGGATAGGTCAAGAGGGTAGGGCCTACAAGTGGATAGGTCAAGGGGGCAGAGCCTACAAGTGGATAGGTCAAGAGGGCGGAGCCTACAAGTGGATAGGTCAAGAGGGCAGGGCCTACAAGTGGATAGGTCAAGAGGGCGGAGCCTACAAGTGGATAGGTCAAGAGGGCAGGGCCTACAAGTGGATAGGTCAAGAGGGCGGAGCCTACAAGTGGATAGGTCAAGAGGGCAGGGCCTACAAGTGGATAGGTCAGAGGGCGGAGCCTACAGGAGGCAATGGTCAAAGGGGCGGGGTCTGCATGTGGATAGGTCAAAGGAGGTGAGGTCTATCTGCCAATATGGTGAAAGGCTTACTTGTGTGGTAGAAGGGGGCGGGGCCTACCTTTCCAAACTGCCGGAGCAGCTGGATCAGGGAGCCCTTTCCGAAGGAGTTGGTGAGGCTGGCATGGAACGCCAGCGTGGGGTATTCCTGGGACAGCACAGCTACCCAGCGCTTCTGCAATCACACACACAGCACAGCTGCAATCACACACACAGCACAGCTGCAATCACACACACAGCACAGCTGCAATCACACACACAGCACAGCTGCAATCACACACACAGCACAGCTGCAATCACACACACAGCACAGCTGCAATCACACACACAGCACAGCTGCAATCACACACACAGCACAGCTGCAATCACACACACAGCACAGCTGCAATCACACACACAGCACAGCTGCAATCACACACACAGCACAGCTGCAATCACACACACAGCACAGCTGCAATCACACACACAGCACAGCTGCAATCACACACACAGCACAGCTGCAATCACACACACAGCACCGCTGCAATCACACACACAGCACCGCTGCAATCACACACACAGCACAGCTGCAATCTCACACACAGCACAGCTGCAATCACACACACAGCACAGCTGCAATCACACACACAGCACAGCTGCAATCACACACACAGCACAGCTGCAATCACACACACAGCACAGCTGCAATCACACACACAGCACAGCTGCAATCACACACACAGCACAGCTGCAATCACACACACAGCACAGCTGCAATCACACACACAGCACAGCTGCAATCACACACAGCACAGCTGCAATCACACACACAGTACAGCTGCAATCACACACAGTACAGCTGCAATCACACACACAGTACAGCTGCAATCACACACACAGTACAGCTGCAATCACACACACAGTACAGCTGAAACACTACACAACCTTACTGTGGTATTCATCATCATCATCATGTGTTCCTTTAGCAGATGCTTTCACCCAAAGCAATGTACAGGGGGATTCAAACCTGCCACCTCTTGATCTGCAGTCAAACTGTTTAATCATTGAACGGTAGACCGTTTAACTACAGATCGAGAAGTTCCAGGTTCAAATTCTCCCCGGGTAAGTCGCTTTACCATTTAGCGTCTGCTAAATGAATACATCACACTGCATCAGGTGTCACAGTAAAGTATGGATGTGTCCAAGTTGTTGACCAGCTCGTGTCAAAGGTCAGGGGTCAAAGGGTAAGGTTTCTTACTGTGACCCAGGCCGGGATGAGGTCACATTTGTTGAGCACGAAGATGAGATGCTTCCAGTGCTTCTCCTTCTTGATGTAGGTCTCAATGCTCTGGGAACGCGTCCCTAGGGGGTCGCGGGCGTCTAGCACCTGGATGACCACGTCAGAGGAGTCGATCACCTGCAGAGGGAAGAAGGAAACATGAACCCGGGTCTGGAGCAGATCCACAACCAGCTGTGAGCTACCTGAGGGGCCCACCTCGGCTGAAACACACACACACACACACACAACTATTTCAATGAACCACTGCCCTACTCCAAAAGTTCAAAAGTCCCTGTTGGAGGCACAGACCCTGGTTATGGGTCTGGAGAAGCACCCTGCGTCACAGGAAGCACCCTGCGTCACAGGAAGCACCCTGCGTCACAGGAAGCACCCTGCGTCACAGGAACTCCAGCCGGTGAGGATGAAGAAACATCCATGTTGAGGAAGTGTCCTGGCAGCACCGTGCCTGGTAGCCAACATGTGGTTCTACAGTGCCTTGTTATTTAGTACTGTGCCACACAGACCGTTCCTTGGCTCGGACCTCCTAAACACCGTTAGAAATCTGCACGCTCCTTGATCTGCTGTACGTTCTCCATGCACTATTTGTTGGTGGCTTTGGACAAGCGCACCTGCTAACTGAACACATTGTTGTCGTCCGTGAAGGAGCTGCTCCTATACTGGTGAGCCGTGCTGTGTGAAGGAGCTGCTCCTATACTGGTGAGCCGTGCTGTGTGAAGGAGCTGCTCCTATACTGGTGAGCCATGCTGACTCGGTGACCGGTGGAGAAATCCTATACCTTGTACAGCTCGCCCCAGATCCTCTTGGACTGACCCTTCTTGAAGATCTCCTCACGAACCTCGTCCCTGAAGACACGCACAACACACATCAAATCACACTCTCACACACACACATGCACTCACTTTCACCGCTATGAATGTGAGAATATGAAGAGACGTGTTTGTTTGTGTGTGGTTGAGGGGGGGGGGGGGGGGGCATCTGGTCTGTCTGATAGTTCACCTGACCTCAGTGTAGCAAACAGTCATAAACAACAAACTACATTGGAAACTTATGAACCTGGTTGTGAGGGTGGTGATGTGTTGGGATATGTGACTGTGTGTGGACAGTGTGTGTGTGCGGACAGTGTGTGTGTGTGTGCGGATAGTGTGTGTGTGTGTGCGCGAGCACGTCTCTCTGACGGCTCACCTGACCCCTGTGTCCTCGACGACCAGGTCCCTGTCGTTTTCGGAGCTGTAGGTCTGGGCCGAGGCCTGGGCCTTATCCGCCAGGTCCTTCACATCCCCCACCAGCAGACTGGGCCTCTTCCGCTGGGCCTTGGGCCCGAACGTGGTCCCGAAGCCCTCCGTGTCCAGGATGTGCACCTTGGCGTTCTGGGCGGGGAGGAGAGTGAGGTATGGAGGAAGTTAGTTACGCCTGTTGAGTTGTCTGGAGGTTGACCGAGCTAGCAGGCTAGGCTTCTCCTATACATTGGGTGTTAGAGGCTGGTGAGAGCTAGCAGGCTGGTGGAGCTAGCAGGCTGGTGGAGCTAGCAGGCTGGTGGAGCTAGCAGGCTGGTGGAGCTAGCAGGATGGTGGAGCTAGCAGGCTGGTGGAGCTAGCAGGCTGGTGGAGCTAGCAGGATGGAGAAGCTAGCAGGCTGGTGGAGCTAGCAGGCTAGGCTTCTCCTATACATTGGGTGTTAGAGGCTGGTGAGAGCTAGCAGGCTGGTGGAGCTAGCAGGCTGGTGGAGCTAGCAGGCTGGTGGAGCTAGCAGGCTGGTGGAGCTAGCAGGCTGGTGGAGCTGGCAGGCTGGTGGAGCTGGCAGGCTGGTGGAGCTGGCAGGCTGGTGGAGCTGGCAGGCTGGTGGAGCTAGCAGGCTGGTGGAGCTAGCAGGCTGGTGGAGCTAGCAGGCTGGTTGAGCTAACATGCCATTAGACTAGACTTCTCCTCTATAGGCCTAGGTGTGGAGCTAACAGGCTAATGAGCTATCAGGCTAGAAGGCAAGACTTCTCTGTAGCAGCATGTTTGAGGTAGCGTGTGCAGTGTTAGCTTTTCTCTGTTTACTGGTGGAAGCTCTGGATGGTGGGAAGGCCAATCAGCAACCTCAAATATGCTGCTAGGAAGGCCAATCAGCAGGGCTTGCCAAGCCAAGAGGTGATTGGAGGCTCCGATTACTTCGCAACTGAAAAGCAGCCACGTTGCAACACAAAGCAGGGGAAACGCAAACCAAATCTTGTCAGAAGCAATAACGGTGGGATTGCTTTGACCATCTGTGAAAATGGTGCTCAGAGATCTTTCAGCTTTGGCCAAAACCATGTACCGATGTCTGTTTCTCAACTTCCTCGGATCGTTTCTAAATATACAAATGTTCAGGACAGCAGCAGAGCTAGTATTTTTCCTCAGGATGCAGAGGCTAGGAGCTCTCCCTACAGCAGCCAGCCATTCATCAACAGCTCAGAGCCTCCTAAAAGCTCTTGCACACATATGGAACGATTTAGAAGACAGGTTATAAAAAAGGAATCAGAGTGAAAACACTCTGAAGGAGTACATGAAGAACTGGCCTAAAGTGTTGTTTGGAGTTAGTCCTGTTATTCTTTTTTTTTTTGAGCCATTAAGAGTCGGGGGTCGGGAGGTCGGGCGGGGGGGCAGACAGACTCATGCGTCCTGGGCTGGCTGACAGCAGCTCTCTCTTGCAAAACAAGACTGATACAGTCTGCTTGATAGTGTGGCTGAGGGCTGGACAGGGAAAGAGGACCAGGGAGAGGAGACCAGGGAGGGGGGGCTGGGAAGGAGGTCAAGGGAAGGGGGCCAGGACGGGGGCATCAGGTTGAGGAGCCAGCAGGGGGGGTTAGGGAAGGAGGACCAGGATGGGGGACAAGGTTTAATGCTGCACCAGGTGTCTGTGGGACTCACATGGGCCTTGACTCTGTCGTGCAGCAGGGACATGGGCAGCTTGCTCTGCTTCATCACCACACGATACGGGTCCTTCTTCACTGCTCCCATCTCGTCCTGGAACCTCTGCAGCGACGACTGCTTGATCACCCGGGTGTTAGCTGGGAAAGGTGAGGGGGGAGAGAGGGAGATGGGACAGTGAGGGTTTGATGGGGGAGTGAGAAGGGCAAGATGGGGAAGGTGAGGGGGGGAGAGAGGGAGATGGGACAGTGAGGGTTTGATGGGGGAGTGAGAAGGGCGAGGTGGGGAGAGAGGGAGATGTGACAGTGAGGGTTTGATGGGGGAGTGAGAAGGGCGAGGTGGGGAAGGTGAGGGGGGAGAGAGGGAGATGGGACAGTGAGGGTTTGATGGGGGAGTGAGAAGGGCGAGGTGGGGAAGGTGAGGGGGGAGAGAGGGAGATGGGACAGTGAGGGTTTGATGGGGGAGTGAGAAGGGCGAGGTGGGGAAGGTGAGGGGCGGTGGAGGGTATGGGGAGATGTGGAGAGGGAGACAGTGAAGGAGAGTACGGGGGAGAGGGAAAGTGAGAAGGGGAGAGAGGAGGAACTGTAAGACTGTTTGGAGGTGAGCAGTACAGCTGCACAACCACCTAACCTCACCACACAACCACCTAACCTCTCCACAAAATCATTACATCTGACTCAATCACCAAACACATAACATTACAACTCTCTGATCGATGATTTTCCATTAATATGTTGTATGGGCAGTAGCCTGAAGTAACACAGACTCACCGAACCACTTGATGTTTGGCTCCACTCTGGCCACCGTTCCAGGGGCGACGGTGGACTGGTACTGGAGCCGCTTCACGACCTGGCCTCGGTCGTTGCTAAGGAAATGACATCAGCCCAAGGTTACTCAGGCAGATGCACCATGGAAATTACATGTCTACAAAAAACGTTTGTGTGCGCGTCCATATCCAGGGCTTCAATAGACTATGGTGGAGGGGCGTAGCATTGTTTTCAGATGTGGGGGGGCAGCTTTTATCGATAACTGAGGAGGCCTTTAAAGAAAATGTTCTTAATACAAAAGTTGGGGTACAGATTTGAAGTTTCAAAGTTGTGTACATCCCACCCAAGAAACGTAGGTCCCTGCTATGTTCAGATGTTTCAGAGTGCCGTGGCGCGTTTCCGTGGCACGCTGCATGTCGCTGTGTTGTGTTGCCGTGGCGCGCTGCATGTCGCTGTGTTGTGTTGCCGTGTCGCGCTGCATGTCGCTGTGTTGTGTTGCCGTGGCGCGCTGCATGTCGCTGTGTTGTGTTGCCGTGGCGCGCTGCATGTCGCTGTGTTGTGTTGCCGTGGCCCGCTGCATGTCGCTGTGTTGTGTTGCCGTGACGCGCTGCATGTCGCTGTGTTGTGATGCCGTGGCGCGCTGCATGTCGCTGTGTTGCGTTGCCGTGGCGCGCTGCTGTGAACCTGGAGACGCCCTTACCATCGTTGTTTCTGCCGGTACATGTTGAGCCGCTTGACAGTGGCACGGTCCCTCATGTGGCTCCCCGCGGCACCCTTGGGCCGATCTGGGGGACAGGGGACAGACATCACACTCATGAACTCATCAAGTCCTGATGTAGTGTTTATGTATCCTTCACCAGCGTCTGTTTTATATGTCCTCGCAGATACACAGGAGTGCTAGTTGCTGTTCTCTTTTTACGTGTGTTTGATGCATTGGTGCCGCTCATAGATTATTTACTTTATTGTGTTGGTTTATGTTCCTCTAGCCTATCGGCCTATGTAGTGTATGTATAGGTGTAACGTATTTAATTTGAGCCGCAGGCTAGAGTGGATTTTTGTTGTTGTTTTTTTTTACTTTACTTCCAGTCCATGTGTCTCCCTCCCCCCTCCACAGCTAATAGCCTCGGTGCTGATAAGGCCCGTTAGTAACTTACCCATAGCCGGTCTCTGTAGTTTTTCTCCCTCTAGTAGCCTATAGAGATTGCAATGTGCGTGTAGTTTGAACTCTTAATTGCCTTGTCACATATCACCTGAGTGTCTTGAATATTGTAGTGCATTTTCCCTGAATTTAAACACGTGTTATTTAGTGTGCACAAGACCACGTGTGTTATAGAGACCTGGCCTGACATCAGTTCTTCTAGTGGCCCGTTGCCAAGGTTCCCCAGTCCCCATACTGTGTCTATGTATGTTGTTATTAATATTTCCTATATTTGGTGACCAACCAACTCCACTGTTGTGCAATATTTATTAATAAAGATTATTTTTATACTTTCCCACAAACTGTGGCAATAGCGTTATTGAGTTCCCCTTGCTCCGATGATTTAGCCCACTTCAAGGGGTGGCGTAGTCAACTGTACCCGAGAAGGCACTACATTTATCACATGCTAAAAACCCTTGTAAATCTGCTTGAACACGTTATGATGAATACGGTAGCACCGTGCCTGGGGCGAGAGGCTGGACAGGAGAAGTCTTAGCTGGCCTGCTAGCGTCTCCCCCTCCGGCAGCAAGGCTCAGTGAGCTGACTGCTTATTTGCCTTGTTATGATTTGTTTAGGATATCTTGGATTGTGGGGGGCGACATAGTACATCATTGTGCTAACACTTGTCGTTATTAGCACAACCAGTTAGTTGTTTTAAGTTCGCTTAGCCCCCAAGTTTGTTGTTGTTTTGGAGGACACTCCAATATTGCCGCACTGGGGAGGGCTGGAGCATTGACTATTAATACCGTTTAATCAATCTCACACTCCACTCCAAGCGACCATGATCATAGTGATGTAAGTGTACTGCATGACATTTTGAACCAATAATTCCAGGTTAGACAATTCGATCTCAGATCCACGTACTATTAGGAAATAAGATGTAGGCTATGCTTGTCTTTGACAGATTATCAAATTGGCAGTACAGTTTGAGTCAGTTAGTGATAACTTCAGCACAGCACGGTTTGTTAGCATATGCGTTCATGCACTTTTTCTATTTGGACAATAAAGGCTTTAACAGTAAACTTTGGACAGTAAAGTAGCAAGCTAGCTCATGTTAGCTTGCTAACTCAGTCTGTAAACAGACGCGTTGAGCCAGACGTGGCGCATGTTGTGTATCTCACCAGGGTTGCTGCTGGCCGACGAGGGATTTATCGTGCTTCTCCCCTTGAACCCTGGCTTCACCATGGTGACTATTTAGCTGATAGACCCTAAGGTAAATAAAAAAGGCAGAAATAAGCGTTAAACTCTCAATATGTCAAGTCAAACGTCTTCTCGGCCCTCCATCCACGTGCTGCCAACCCTGCGCGATAACCGGAAGATCGTCATCAAGCAGCGACACCAATTTAGATATTTATTATGATCTTTTTTTTACTGGAGCTTTAAAAAGAATTTGCTATCGATATTTATGCAATCACTTAGTCTTCTATGTATTAAACCCAATCGCTGTACCCGTAACAAATTATGATAAATTGATTATTGGAATTGTATTCTAAATAGGCCTACATCATTTATTATAAATTATGAATATCTTACGTAATGCAATATAAGTTTCCCTTGTAGGGAAATACGGTTTTCCAAAGCTGGTCTAAAGCAATGCAATGTCCGTGCTCTTCACGGCGCTGGGATAACTTCTCTCCAGCACCAGCTGCACGTGGATGTATTAACCAGGAGAGGGTGCAACACAATTGTATATGGAAGGCCTAACGTTTTTGTGTGTATGTATATGCGTGTGTATTTAGAGGGGGTGGACTAGGGAGAGAGTGAGGGGAGGGGGGGAGACAGAGAGGGAGAGGAAATGGGGGAGAGACATAGAGCGAAAAAAGAGAGGGGGAAGGGAGAGAGAGAGAGAGAGAGAGAGAGAGAGAGAGAGAGAGAGAGAGAGAGAGAGAGAGAGAGAGAGAGAGGGGAAAAGGTGGAGAGACAGAGTGGGAGACAGAGAGGGAGGTAGGGAGGGGGGGGGGGTTCTTGGAAAAAAGGCTGATGACGCTTCTTGTGTGAGAGGCCTGATGGTATGATAAACATTCTTATCCTATACATGACCTAAATCACTTAAACCTGTAGAGATCTTGTGGAATGCGTGGCTCATTGTATCAAAGGCACTGCATGTTGCCAATACGAAGCAGCTTGGCCAAACGTAATAATGATACCCAATATCCATTGAAATCGTGTTTAGAGGCATTGAAAATCAATTTACCATTGATGTAAAGATATATCACTCAAATACCGAAGAAATTCAGGCCTACTATTTTCTTAGTGGTGCTCCACTTACCACAGCAAAGATGCCAAAGCCCAGGCTGTTGTTATGCTCTAAGTTGATCACCAAAGACCTGTGGACACAGGTATATTTATAGTGCAGTATTCAGTATTAGTATGGTTTACAATTGTGGCAGGAAGCCAGTCTGTAGAAACAACCATATTTCTGGCAGTTAGCGCTGCTTTCAGGGACTCATCACCTCGCAGCAGCGGAGGAATGGTCCGGGAAAAGAAGGGCTAACTTTCACGTGGATACTTAAACTGACTGCATCATCCATAAACTGTAAATAGATAGGCTAAATAGACCAAAATGTTCTTAGATCATAAGACTCCCAGAGCATGTCGTCCTCAGAACTGATAGATTTATGTTTCAAACCGGTTGGATCCTTGTTTGGGCGAAACGGAGAAAGTTAAGATGTGAAGGTAAAAAAAAAAAACGGGGGGGTCTCTGCGCTGTCTCTTTATCATCGCACACTGAGAGCAGAGCGAGACCAGGAGCCGATCTGAGAGCCAAAGCGAGCAAAGCCTGCAGACGTCATGCTCACTTTCTTTTCCCCCAGCGATTTAGAGATTAAGAGTGGGAATGCAATTTAGTATAATTTGCGTTTATTACGAACATAATGCATCATGGCTCTAAATGTTCCTGTCATCATAATTTTCTTAACAGAGCAACAGTAATACTAATACAAAGCTACCAGTCAACATGATGAATAAAACTATCAGAAAACACAAAACACCTTTTTTTAAAAAAAATTTACCGGGAATTTGTGAGTGAAACGCAAACTAACTGCAAAACCGTGATAAAGCTGTGTTGTAGTGCGAGATGTGTAATGGGTCAACCTCGTGCCACTCGCTCAGCAGCCTGTAGGGGCGTTGTTGAGAGGGATGCGTTTAAGACGTGTCTCTGTGAGGTCACGTTGTCTAAAGATGTCTGGAGGAGACCGTGAGGTCACAACACTCTCAAGCAAACAGGAAAAGCTGAGGCAGACTGAATTAGATTACTGCAATAAATGTCAGATTAAGACAGCAATCTTCTATTAAAATAAAGGATTCTGTGCATATTAGATTTTGTTATTGAACTATAAATACAAGCTTGCAGACCTGGACCCTTGGAGCTCTTGCAGGACAGAGTGCCAGATAAGTTGCAGAAGCAGACCGAGAACTTTCCTCCTTCTCCCCCCTCTCCTCCTTCTCCCCCCTGTCCCCCCTCTCCTCCTTCTTCTCCCTCTCCTCCTTCTCCTCCTTCTCCCCCCTGTCCCCCCTCTCCTCCTTCTCCCCTCTCTCCTCCTTCTCCCCCCTGTCCCCCCTCTCCTCCTTCTCCCCCCTCTCCTCCTTCTCCCCCCTATCCTCCTTCTTCTCCTTCTCCTCCTTCTCCCCCCTCTCCTCCTTCTCCCCCCTGTCCCCCCCTCTCCTCCTTCTCCCCCCTGTCCCCCCTCTCCTCTTTCTCCCCCCCTCTCTTCCTTCTCCCCCCTGTCCCCCCTCTCCTCCTTCTCCCCCCTCTCTTCCTTCTCCCCCCTGTCCCCTCTCTCCTCCTTCTCCCCCCTCTCCTCCTTCTCCCCCCTCTCCTACCTCCTCTTAAGTACCCTCGCTGTTCAGTCTCGGAGAGAGGGATGAAAGAAAGGAGGAAGGGAGGAAGAGAGGAAAAGTGGAAATTGAGGTACGGAGGAAAGGGGAAGAGAGAGAGGGAGGGAGGGAGGGAGGGAGGGAGGGAGGGAGGGAGGGAGGGAGGGAGGGAGGGAGGGAGGGAGGGAGGGAGGGAGGGAGGGAGGGAGGGAGGGAGGGAGGAAATTAAAAGAAGGGAGGGATGGAGAACATGTTTATTTAATTTCTGTCTCCACAGAGGCCCAGGGACTGAAAGAAAGGTCCGGACATCATTCTCCCGATGGTATTTAGTCTGTCCCTCTCCTGGTAGTGTTGTTCCCTGCGTGTCAGTGTGGAGCCCTCGCTGCATGACTGGCCTCCCAGGAGGAGGAGGACGCCAGGCCTCTTCCCAGCAGCCCAAGCAAGGTAGTCTGTGTTCAATAAGGTCTTCCATGAACCCCTATCTGATGGTTATCACAGCCGAGGCCTCGTAGACTCGTGGGCTGAGTTACGGCACTGGTGCAGAGGCTGTCTGGTTCCAGACGGGGCGAGCGCAGGAGGGGACGGGCTGGTGCTGGTTAGGCCCCACGCCAAAGACACTGTTCACAGAGCCAGTGCAGAGGCAGCTGTGTGGTGGCATGGTGCAAGGGCGGTCTGGGTGTCTGAAGGGGGGTCAAGCAGGGGTCACAGGTCAAGAAGGGGTCGCAGGTCAAGCGGGGGTCGCAGGTCAAGCGGGGGATCTCAGGTCAAGCGGGGTCGCTGGCGTTCGGTCACCGTTCCATGCAGTTGTGTTTTCATTAGCAAACACTTTGATCCGAACAGGGACATGTAGAACAGGGGGGATCTGAACCTGCAACCTGGAGGGGTCATTGGGGGAGCGTGTGGAGGCATGACACACAGGGACCCCTGTTAGCATTTGGAGGTCGATGTTAAAGCTGCCATAGTTTATTAAATTAAATTAAAAATGTAATGAAATTACGTTATCAAATTTGTTCCGCACTGCTGTCCAAAATAATAAAAAAGAAAAGTGTTTTTTCCAGTAGAAGCCATTGATCGACTGCTGTGGGTAGGCATGAGTACAACTCTACAGCTCTGAGGACTATCAATGTCAAACGCTCTCTCTCTATTGCTTGCATTACTTTCAAATGTATTAAAAAGTGGAAAACTAGAATGTAATATTGCGATTTTAGGCAGGTTATCGTCGCCAATGATATGCTTCATGTTTGTCACAACGTTAGCTCTAGCTCTCTAGTCTCTAGTCTCCGAGCATGTTCCACTCGCTAGCTTTGCGTTAATTTAGACTTGGAAAGTTCATTTGCAACACATTCATCCAACAACCAACAATGGTGTTGAGAAGATAGGATCAGAGGAGAGGAGGAGAGAGGGGAGGAGATGAGGAGAGAGAGAGAAGGAGAGGGGAGGAGAGGAGGAGAGAGAGAAGGAGAGAGGGGAGGAGAGGACGAGAGAGAGAAGGAGAGGAAGAGAGAGCGAAGGAGAGGATGAGAGAAGAGGAGAGGAGAGAGGGGAGGGAGAGGAGAGGAGAGAGGGGGTGGAGAGGAGGAGAGAGGGGAGGAGAGAGGGGAGGAGAGGAGAGAGGGGAGGAGAGGAGGAGAGAGGGGAGGAGAGGATGAGAGAGAGAGAAGGAGAGGAGAGGGGGAAGGACAGGATGAGAGAGAGAAGGAGAGGAGAGAGGGGAGGGGGGGAGAGGGAGAGGAGAGAGAGAAGGAGAGGAGAGAGAGAAGGAGAGGAGAGAGGGGAGGAGAGGAGAGAGGGAAGGAGAGGAGGAGAGAGGGGAGGAGAGGAGGAGAGAGGGGAGGAGAGGAGAGAGGGGGAGGAGAGGAGGAGAGAGGGGTGGAGAGGAGGAGAGGAGAGAGGGGAGGAGAGGGGGAGAGAGGGGAGGAGAGGAGAGAGAGGGGAGGAAAGGAGGAGAGAGGGGAGGAGAGGCGAGAGGGGAGGAGAGGAGAGAAGGGAGGGGAGGAGGAGGAGGAGAGAGGGGAGGAAAGGAGGAGGAGGAGGAGAGAGGGGGAGGAGAGGAGAGAAGGGAGGGGAGGAGAGGAGGAGAGAGGGGGAGGAGAGGAGGAGGAGGAGGAGAGAGGGGAAGAGATGAGGAGATAGAACAAGAGGAGAGGAGGAGAGAGGACAAGAGGAAGACCATTTTGGCCACAATATCTGGACTTGTCTTTCTATAACAATGCATACATGTACGTCTGTCCTTTAAAGTGTCCATTATCAGAAATGTACTCTGAATAAATAACATATTTTTTTAAATTCATCCCATGTGTTAGTGATTTTCTTAATATTTCAGAATGCCAAGAAATTATTTTTCAAATGCAAGGGGGGGGGCAGACCCCCCGGAACATTTGCCCCCCTGGTCTTGTCTCCATGGCTACGGCCTGGCATTTCATCTTGACTGTTTTTCTGGGCGTCTGGTTTAGACGGCCTCATCGCCGGCAGCTGTGACATCATCGTTAACCAACCGCAACATCAAAAATGAATGGGCTTGATCCATCTCCCTTTAACAACAAATCACAAGTGGGCCTTTCCTATTTAGTGGAAACCCATGCATACGCCTATCTGTCCGTGCTTTGTAAATCAAACGGCTTCTCTCCTCCTAGCAGTGGAACACTGGCTGCTCTGGGCTGAAACATTAAAACTGTCGCCGCTGATGCAACAGTAGGAAGATCTCCCTGCCTTGACTACCCTGATGTTGACACCAAGGGTGTGAACATCCAAATCCATTTCAAACTAGGTTCATAGCAAGAACGGGGGCTTTAAAAGCCATTTCCTACACCAAAAAGACATTTATTAGTTCAGTTGAAAAAGATTTTTCCACTTTTGTTTTGTGTTAGATTTGATCAGATAGGTATCTCCAGTGGAACATGTGGGAGTGATTAGGAGAGGAATAAGCCCAACAAATCTAAATGACTAAACTTTCAAGGGGTTTTTGATGGAACCGTATCAAGGAACACTAAATCAGACTGCTATGCACGACTTCACTAACAAAGGAAAACTCAGGGTGTCTGGGGGTTTCCGTGGATACGGGATGTAAACAGCTCCCCTGCTTTCATCATGACAGAGCGCCTGCTTCTTCATTCAACAACATCCGTTTGGTCAAATATTTTTGATGATTTTTTTTCGCAGGCTGGTATCTCAAATGATAAGCACCCCTGCTATCCCCGTGGTGATTACGCTACCAATAAAATAATTACCTTTCTGATAAGAAAAAAGTGCAGCTAGTGTTTCTCGGAAACTAAACGCTAATCTGAAGCAAAGAGCAAAAAACATTCCCGAACGCGCAATCTTCCAGAGCACTTGCTCAGTGTAGCTGGCAGCTGAGCCTCTGTTTATAGCCCGTCCAAAACAAACAGGCTCCCTCTTCGCTCCCCTGACTCCAGGAGGAGCTGTCATGGAGTTCAGGCCTCTCTCTGCATCTGGTCTGCAGCACCCCGTGATCTCAGCGGTGTGGGGTGTTCGTGCAAACGCGGCTCTGACTTGGACTCCACTCCGAGTGTCAGGAACTGGATCGTGGTCATGATATAAAACTGAGAGAAAGCTAAAAATAACGGCGTGCACGGTGAGTCTGGAGAGGGCCTGGTGCCACACGCCTCCCTGCCAACATCCCTCACTTCAAAGAAACAGAGTTCCTTCCTGAGGTGAGCAATACCGTCTCTCTCTCCCCTTCTGTCTCTCTCTCTCCCCCTTCTATCTCTCTCTCTCCCCCACTATCTGTCTCTCTCTCCCTCTCTCACCTCCCTCTCCCTCTCTCTCCTTCTCTATCTCCCCCTCTATCTCCTTCTCTATCTCCCTCTATCTCCTCTGTCTCTCTATCCATCTCTCTCCCCCCCTCTCTCTCTGTCTCTCTCTCTCAGTTCAGTTCAGTTCAAAGGGCTTTATTGGCATGAAAACAACAATTGTTCATATTGCCAAAGCAACGGTAGAATTACAGAAATATTAATCAATGTAAATCATGGCCTTATATATACTTATATTTCATACACTTACATACAGAGAGACACACACGGCAGTTTAACATATACATACGTGTAACTACACCACACAGTTGTACAACTTGTATCCATGTTATTATTATTCAAGTTGGTATATTATTAATGTTGCCAAATAATCTGTATAAATAAATACATAAATAAGTAAATAGATACATACGCATACACACGTGTATACACACCCACACGTATATATACACACGCATATACCCATACATACACATACATACGCACATACACCAGGTTATATAATGAAAATAATAATAGTAAAAATGTAATACTAAATTTGAAATTCTGAAAAATTACAGTAAAATTTAAACAAAAATGAAAACATGTAATGTTTGCCATATTATACATTTTCCTCATTGTGGCTGTCTCTAAGGCCATGACAGACTGATACATACTTTGCTGCTAAAATACAGCAGTTAGGGTTTTCTCCCAATAAATAAACCAGTCTCTCTCTATTTGTTACATTTTCAAATTCCTTGTATATGCTGGTAATTTTGGGGAAGTATTTGGTTCGAATGTCTTTATAGTGGTCACATTCTGTTAGGAAGTGGAGCTCTGTCTCCACTTCTCCCTGTGAGCAGACAGAGCACAGCCTCTCCTCTCTGGGCAGCCATGTCTGCCTGTGACGGCCTGTCTCTATGGCCAGGCTGTGCTCACTGAGTCTGTATTTAGTTAATGTCTTCCTTATTTTTGGTTCAGACACAGTGATCAGGTATTCTGCCATTGTGTACTGTCTTTTTAGATTCAAATAACATTCTAATTTATTTTGCTTTAGTGTAACTTCTTTCCAATAAATAATGTACTTTTCTTTTTGTTGTTTTGCTATTTGTCCTTCTCTCTGTCTCTCTGCCTCTATCCATCTCTCTCCCCCCCCCCCTCTCTCTCTCTCTCTCTCTCTCTCTCTCTCTCTCTCTCTCTCTCTCTCTCTGTCTCTCTATCCATCTCTCTCCCCCCCCCCTCTCTCTCTCTCTCTCTCTATCTCTCTCTATCTCTCTCTCTCTCTCTGTCTCTCTCTCTGTCTCTCTATCCAGTTGTTATCTGCCGCCCTTTCCTCCTCGATAACGACAACAGAGGGTCTCTTTCTCCACCTGGTGCGTGTCACCCACGTAGGACACCCACGGGCCTGAGCTCAGCCCCTCAGAGGGCCGCGGCTATCTGCCGGCCCAGCTCTCCTACCGGCGCGGCGGGGCGCCGATCAAAGCCAGCCTGCCAAGGCCTCTCTCAGGTCTGGTGCCAGGAGACCAGGGCTCCGAGAGGAATGATAGCGTCTGGGCTCCACGTTCTCATCCTGATCTTCGTGAGAACGCCGAGTTTGGACTCCCAGGTGTCCTCCACGCCAGATCATGTCCGACATCGTAGTATTGTATTCGTCTGGCCGGCGCTTTTATCCGTAGCAGCGGACACGGAGGGATTTGAGGCTGCAACAGTCAAATGCTTTACCACTGAGCTCTACCTATCTATCAGAAACAGTTAGGCCAGCTGAAAGGACTCTTTCTTTCCCCCCTTCTCAATATGTTGTTGTAAGAAAAATAATATGTAGGAGTCAAATCAAAGTCCTACCCAGGCTGACTGTGTGGTAAAACATTCTGAGAGCAGCACTCAGCTGGGGATTTGTTCTGGAAGACCCTCTACCCAGCCCTGGTCCCTCTACCCTCTACCCAGCCCTGGTCCCTCTACCCTCTACCCAGCCCTGGTCCCTCTACCCTCTACCCAGCCCTGGTCCCTCTACCCTCTACCCTGCCCTGGTTCCTCTACCATCTCCCCTCTACCCTACCCTGTTCCCTCTACCCTCTACCCTGCCCTGGTTCCTCTACCATCTTCCCTCTACCCTACCCTGGTTCCTCTACCATCTCCCCTCTACCCAGCCCTGGTGCCTCTACCATCTCCCCTCTACCCTGCCCTGGTGCCTCTACCATCTCCCCTCTACCCTGCCCTGGGCTCTCTACCCTCTACCCAGGCCTGGCCCCTCTACCCTCTACCCAGCCCTGGTCCCTCTACCCTCTACCCAGCCCTGGTTCCTCTACCATCTCCCCTCTACCCAGGCCTGGCCCCTCTACCCAGCCCTGGTCCCTCTACCCATCCCTGGTACCTCTACCCAGCCCTGGTACCTATACCCAGCCCCTGGTGCTCTACCCAGCCCCTGGCCCCTCTACCCAGCCCTGGTACCTCTACCCTGCCCTTGTCCCTCTACCCTTTACCCAGCCCTGGTACCTCTACCCTGCCCTGGTCCCTCTACCCTGCCCTGGTCCCTCTATACCCTCTACCCAGCCCTGGTACCTCTACCCAGCCCTGGTCCTTCTACCCAGCCCTGGTCCCTCTACCCTCTACCCAACTTCCTGGCCACTATGTTCCCCTCAGGAACAAGCAACCCTCCTTTACAGGCTTCTACAGTTCACCTTACCTGCATCTCACACAGCTAGTTAATGTAGTTGTGTGTAGTTGGTAGTTACAGTGGTAGGCCACTTGACTGCAGACAATAGAGTCAAGTCAAGTCCATTTTATTTATCCCACTCGGGGAAATTTGTTTGTAGACAGTTATTAAAACACATTCAATCCATCATAAATACTACATAAACAGCATACCTGACACCACACAGAGACAATAACACAATACAATACAGTACAAGGATCACTTCATGTTGAAACCCAGAAAATAAGTTCTGTCAATGAATACTTAGTGCCATTCATTTATGCAAATGTAGCCTCCCAATAGCAAAACAAACAAAAAAGTCCCCAAGTCTTTGTGTTCTGTGGGTGTAAACTCTATACCTTCTTCCTGAAGCCAAGAGTTTAAACTACTACTGTACTACTGATGATCAGTGCAAGCCAATATGGCCTGGGGCTTCCTTACGACCGAGTCATCATTTTGGTGCACACCTTAAAAGAGTAAATCTTTCTCAGGAAATAGAGAGGTTGCTGTACCTTCTTAGACATTTAGCAGACACTCTTATCCAGATTGACTTACAGTAAGTACAGGGACATTCCCCCAGAGGCAAGTAGGGTGAAGTGCCTTGCCCAAAGACACAACGTCATTTTTCACAGCTGGGAATCGAACCAGCAACCTTCTGATAGGTAGACCGATTCCCTAACCACTCAGCCATCTGACCCCCATGGCATCCGTATTGGTCTGAAAGCACAGCCTGTTATCAAACACAGTACCCAAATATTTATCATTCTCAACCAGATCAATCTCAATCCCCTCAATAGTTGAACCTGGGAATGGGCACCGACCTCCTGAAGTCAATAATCAGAACAAATTCAGTTCAAGGTGAAACTCCTTACACCATGACACAAAGTCATTGACAACCAGCCCATGATCCAGATACCCTCCCTTCAGCAAGCTGACTATGACCGTGTCAGCTGCAAACTTTATGATGTGTCTATTGTCAAATTTACTCTGGCAACTATTTGTGTAGAGAATATAAAGAAGAGGAGAGAGTACCCAACCTTGTGGTGAGCCAGTGGAGGAATGGAGCTTGTGTGAGAGGACGCCATTAACTCTGACACACTGTGATCTTTCTGTCATAAAGTCTAAGATCCATCCAATAATATTCATATCGAGATAGAAGTCAGAGAGAAGTTTCTCTACTAGCAGGTGTGGTTGAATAGTGTTATAAAAGCAGAAGAAAAATCAATGAACAGAAGTCTGGCATGAGTTAGTGGGCCCTCAAGGTGACGATACAAGCTGTTCCGCACCATCAGAGAGGCATCTTCAACACCCCTACCAGCTCTCTAAGCAAACTGCAGAGGATCCAGAGAACCCTGGATCTGCTGTCTACAGCCCGTCCCACCACCGTCTCTAAAACCTTCATCAGTAAAGATGTAAGTGCTACCGGTCTAAAATCATTTAAGGACTTTGGTTTTGTACACTTACTGACAGGGACAATAATTGAATGTTTCCAGATTTCCGGAATCTATTGTAACTCCAGAGATTTCATAAAAATAACCTGAAAAACATTGCAGATCTGATCTGCACAAGTCTTTAGTACTTTGCCACAGATCTTATCAGGGCCTGGGCTCTTCCTACTGTTGGTGTACCTAAACAGTTTTGCAACAAAGTCAACATCAATGGTCAATGTTTGACTGGACTTAGTCTTGAACCTCATCTCGTCTATCTGTTTATTAAAATCTTGTTCATCAAAAAATCATTCAAACTATCAGCTGATTGACTGTCAGAATTAAACCCCTCCAGACTGGCTGCCTTATTACCCCGTCACATGACATCCAGTCATCTTTTTCAGGCCATTCCAAGCAGTTCAATCAGGAGAGACCTGGTATGAGTAAAGTGATGTTTATTACAGAATGATAATTGTACTACAATGTTTGGAGCTTAGACCCCATGGGGAACAATAGATCAGCGGGCGCCTGCCCGACATCCGAGAAGAATCCCCCACGGAGTCCAGACACTGGTGGGGGCAGCCGACGACCAACGAGTCGAAGACAGAGACAGGAACCGGAGGGTGGGGGCTGGAGGGTGGGGGCTGGAGGGTGGAGGGCTGGAGGGTTGGAGGGTGGGGGCTGGAGGGTGGAGGGCTGGAGGGTTGTGGCTGGAGGGTGGAGGGGTGGAGGGTGGGGGGCTGGAGGGGTAGATGGTGGGTAGGATGGAAAAATTCAGAAAATTGCAAAGGGACATAACAAGAGAGAGTAAAAGGTTGGAAACGTTTAGTTTGTGAATTCCTACGTGTGGGCCAGTAGTGTGTCTTGGCGGGCGCTCCAGGCCTCATCCTCTCCCTGACAAACACCCCCCAACGCAGGCTCAGGAGAGGAGACAGGACACCCTCAGTATTGAATCACATGGTGGCCTGCACAAATGGCCAAGTTCATCTTGTTACATAGAAGTCCACTGTTGAAAACAGAACAGAGGGAAAGAGAGAGACCAAAATCATTCCCTGAGGTCTAAAACTATGTCCACACACAGGCTAATATTGCATGCAGACAGGCAGTATATTCTACACATGCTGTAAGAGACAGTCTGGATATGACCATGAAACATACAGAGGCCATATCGAACCACCGAAACAAGATACTGTTTGCAACTTTTTAATGGTTTGCTGATGTGGACTTCTGAAACCTTGTTGTGTTCGTTTTAGTCCTGTTAAACCTGAACCCATGACCCAAGTTCAAACTCAAGCCATCAATTACATTTAGACTTGGAGTGATGCTAATGACAACAGACATTAAAATCCCATCTTGTTTAGTGTCTGCTCTTTTTCATTATGCAGTTTGGACAGAGAAGGACTTTGACTGATCAAAGGGACATGTGAAATGTAAACCATTGTGCCACAAACACTGCACAGCCACCTATTCAGATTACAAGGTCTGCTAACACGGTAACACAACTCCAATTCCCATAATGCTTAGCATGGTTCTAACTTCCTGGATTTGCTTGCCTCTGTTTCCATACAGGAGGGCTTTTGGAGCCTTCTCCCTGTCTCTGTAGGTGAACATCACCTCTGGAATGAAACATATGTCTTTCCTTTGAAAGCAGGATCGGTACATTTTGCAAACCAACAATTTTAGTTTGAGTTCGAAAGGATTCAGCTAAAAATATCCCATAGTCTCCCTTCAAAGCCACGCCCCCAAAACTGACTGTTGCCGGGAGGTAGGCAGACAGACAAGTAGCCCGTCCAATCAATGCATTCGGTTCGAATGCCGTCGAGTTATCAAGGTCGGTCTGAACTGAATGTTTGGTTGTGTTTATTACAGTCGTGCGATGCCCAAAGATATCGGATTGTTTCAATTTTACTGTCAAACCTTAAGATTTAGATTTTTAGAAGTTTTTATGTCATCAGATATCTGACACAAACTTATCTCAACAACATTCCCAACCCTGCCTCTAACCAGCTTGTCTACGTATGATCCAGTCCCGTGATCAGACACCTTCCCAACCCTGCCTCTAACCAGCTTGTCTACGTATGATCCAGTCCCGTGATCAGACACCATCCCAACGGTGCATTCGTCCACAACAACAGTCTCCAGGGCGTGGATGCTGCCTTTAAAGGAGAGAGACAACCTCTGATGTCAACAAAGATGTATTTTATCTAACCTGCGATGATGTCCTTCAGAGGCTGCTGGGGTTGAACAGTGTCTCCCAGACATGTTTACCTAAGTGCTGTCATGGCTCTGGGACTCCAGCACACTGCAGAGCTATTGCTGGGCTCTGTTTAACGACCCTGGGCAAAGGTGGTCATAAAAAAGTGAGAATCATCCCTGCCCTTCTGTGAGGGTGTTTTTCCTTTCTTTCTTCTGACTTCTCTCCCCCCCTCTCCCTCTCTCTCTCACGCTCTCCCCCCACTCTCTCACTCTCTCTCCCCCCACTCTCTCTCTCCCTTTCTCCACCCCCTCTCTCTCTCCCTCCCCCCCCCCTCTCTCTCTCTCTCTCTCTCTCTCTCTCTCTCTCTCTCCAGCTCCCCTCTAGTGCCTCCCAGCACCCAGCTGATCAAACAACAAGATTTATTGTAGAGGTTGTTATTTCTCTCCCCCTGCCCCCCTTTTCAGAAAAAGACTTTGGTACACTTTGACCTCCTCCATGTCCATCTTCTGCCTCTCTCTCTGGCCGGACACGAGCACGGCTTCTCTTTGTGGAGGAAAGCTGGGTACTGTAGCACCAGACGAACAGCTCCTTTCCTTTATGACTCGTTTGTTCACGAGACACAGATCTGTCCGGCTCATTATCTAGTCCACGCAGAAGCCAGCGAGCCAAGCTCGCACAGGCCCGCCCTCTGCAGGGCGCTGCCCGCCCTCTGCAGGGCGCTGCCCGCCCTCTGCAGGGCGCTGCCCGCCCTCTGCAGGGGGCTGCCCGCCCTCTGCAGGGCGCTGCCCGCCCTCTGCAGGGCGCTGCCCGCCCTCTGCAGGGCGCTGCCCGCCCTCTGCAGGGCGCTGCCCGCCCTCTGCAGGGCGCTGCCCGCCCTCTGCAGGGCGCTGCCCGCCCTCTGCAGGGCGCTGCCCGCCCTCTGCAGTCCGCTGCCCGCCCTCTGCAGGGCGCTGCCCGCCCTCTGCAGTCCGCTGCCCGCCCTCTGCAGGGCGCTGCCCGCCCTCTGCAGGGCGCTGCCCGCCCTCTGCAGTCCGCTGCCCGCCCTCTGCAGTCCGCTGCCCGCCCTCTGCAGGGCGCTGCCCGCCCTCTGCAGGGCGCTGCCCGCCCTCTGCAGGGCGCTGCCCGCCCTCTGCAGGGCGCTGCCCGCCCTCTGCAGTCCGCTGCCCGCCCTCTGCAGTCCGCTGCCCGCCCTCTGCAGTCCGCTGCCCGCCCTCTGCAGGGCGCTGCCCGCCCTCTGCAGGGCGCTGCCCGCCCTCTGCAGTCCGCTGCCCGCCCTCTGCAGGGCGCTGCCCGTCCTCTGCAGTCCGCTGCCCGCCCTCTGCAGGGCGCTGCCCGCCCTCTGGGGGTGGGGGGGTGGTGATATCTGTAGTAGGTGAAAGTTAATGTGTGAGTAGGTCTGGGTTGGCGCCCTCGACCTAGGCCACAATCAGTCCGATTCTCCCTATGCAGATTGTGTTGGCCAGGAGACATCCTTGGTCATGACCCGGGCAGAGACCAAACCACAGATGTCGGTGGGGGGGGGGGGGGGGGGGGGGGAGCAAGATAGTCTCGCTTCAGCGCTCTCCAGGGGAGTTGTTTTCCAGCGACGGCCTTGGCCAAGGCCTGTGCTGGTTACGGGGCCGAAAGTGGATAAGATTGGGGTAGTTGTTTTGACGAGTAGCCGCAACTCAATTTTCACGTCCACTCTTCAGGAAGGTCTCCATGTCCTCCATCTTCCTTTGCAGAGCCGCAAACTTATCCCTGTTGTAATCACTGCTGCGTTGTAAGTTCACAGTCTGAGCTCCAACAACTCTGCCACCGCATCAATCATATCGGGCAGCCTACGGGGCTTTTGATGGCTGCAGCCGTTGGTAGAGAGACTATCTTGGGTAGAGAGACCACCATCCCTGGTAGAGAGACCATCCTAGGTAGAGAGACCTCCATCCTGTGTAGAGAGACCATCCTGGGTAGAGAGACCATCCTGGCTAGAGAGACCATCCTGGGTAGAGAGACCTCCATCCTGTGTAGAGAGACCATCCTGGGTAGAGAGACCTCCATCCTGTGTAGAGAGACCATCCTGGGTAGAGAGACCTCCATCCTGTGTAGAGAGACCATCCTGGGTAGAGAGACCTCCATCCTGTGTAGAGAGACCATCCTGGGTAGAGAGACCTCCATCCTGTGTAGAGAGACCATCCTGTGTAGAGACCTCCATCCTGTGTAGAGAGACCATCCTGGGTAGAGAGACCTCCATCCTGTGTAGACAGACCATCCTGGGTAGAGAGATCATCCTGGGTAGAGAGACCTCCATCCTGTGTAGACAGACCATCCTAGGTAGAGAGACCATCCTGGGTAGAGAGACCACCATCCTGTGTAGAGAGACCAGGGCCCCCCTACTCACAACGGTCTTTCCGCATGCTTGCTCTGAGCTCCAAGTGTGTCCGCAAATATGCAGAAACAATTCTTCATGCAGCCTGGGAGAGGTTTAGCAAGCCAGCCAGCCTGACGTCTGGCCCAGAAATGAGAGGATGACCAGACGTCAGGGAGAAAGAGAACATTTGTACCATGACGCTGCATTTATTACACGCATGTCCATGCAACATCATGCTCTCCACATTAATAGGTGGACGGAAGGAATGTAAAGACAACAGACTGCTTATTTAAGTATCTGAGGTACGCCTCAAAGGTTAAACCATTACATAGAGTTGGATCTCAAAGCTTAGCAAACTAATTAGAGTCTGGGTTCAAGGGTTTGGGAATGACATGTTCAGACTCATTCAGCCCCTCATCGCTCCCCGTGGGGCGACGAGGACCCAGACTGAGTTCTGAGAGATTGGCTTCTGCCGGGGTGGCTGGGAAGTGGACCCAGCCCTCGCCCCGTCTCCCGGACCAGCTAAAGCCAGAGTGGAGAATGTTCCAGGTTCCCAGAGAGCGACTGCGGCGAGGATTAGAAGCCAGACCACCGAGCCTTTGTGTCGGGGTAGAGAAGGCCCCATGCGGGACCTCTCCCTCCCTTTGTTCTCTGCTCTCCGGGCTTCCTGACGAGTTAAGTGATTCCAGGGTCTTGAAGCCGCATCGAGGCAGGCTCCTGCCATGTCTGGGTTTGGCGCGGGGGGGAGACTGTCGTGGTCTCACACAGGCCTGCTGAAGAGGGAGACCATTTCCTTGTTGATAAATACGGAATCAGCTAAACGATCTGTGTTGTGTTTGCGTGCCACACGTGTGTGTGTGTGTGTGTGTCTGTGTGAACTCCCTGCCCTCCGTCCCTCCAGGTTCGTCTCTGGCACAGTCAGTGCTACGCAAGGCTCTCAGCCATTGGCTGTGAAGGGGAAGAGGTGGCGGTATTGGCCAACCACAACAGGGCCTCAGCGGTGGTCCCGGTCAGAGGACCTGTAAATTAAGAGGTAGCCTCCCCCCCGGCCCCCGCCCCCCGGCCCCCGCCTCCCGGCCCCCCGGCCCCGGCCCCCGGCCCCCCTGCCCCAGGGCCTGGTGATGAATGGCCCAGGCAGCCCTGAGGTGTTGTCTAACTGGGCACGTTCACTCAGAGTTTGGCATCGCCAGGGCTGCTGCAAGGACCATAAATATAGCAGGGAGCAATGTGGCTGGGGTCGTTCTGCCTCTCCTGCTGCCTTTATGTCTGTCTGTGTGTGTGTCTGTGTGTGTCTGTCTCTGTGTGTGTGTGTGTGTGTCTGTGTGTGTGTGTGTGTGTGTGTGTGTGTGTGTGTGTCTGTCTGTCTGTCTGTCTGTCTGTGTGTGTGTGTGTCTGCCTTTATGTCTGTCTGTGTGTGTGTGTGTCTGTCTGTCTGTGTGTGTGTTTGTGTGTGTGTCTGTGTGTGTGTTTGTGTGTGTGTCTGTGTGTGTGTCTGTCTGTGTGTGTGTCTGTGTGTCTGTCTGTGTGTGTGTCTGTGTGTGTGTCTGTGTGTGTGTGTGTGTGAGTGTGTGTCTGTGTCTGTCTGTCTGTGTGTGTGTCTGTGTGTGTGTCTGTGTGTGTGTGTGTCTGGGTGTGTGTCTGTGTGTGTGTGTGTCTGTCTGTGTGTGTGTCTGTGTGTGTGTGTGTGAGTGTGTGTCTGTGTCTGTCTGTGTGTGTCTGTGTGTGTGTGTGTCTGTCTGTGTGTGTGTGTGAGTGTGTGTCTGTGTGTGTGTCTGTCTGTGCGTGTGTGTCTGTGTGTGTGTGTGTGTGTGTCTGTGTGTGTGTCTGTCTGTCTGTGTGTGTGTCTGTGTGTCTGTGTGTGTGTGTGTGTCTGTGTGTCTGTGTGTGTGCATGCATGCGTTCCTGTGCGTGTGTGTGATCGGTGCTGACGGATGTGTGTGTGTGTCTGTGTGTGTCTGTGTGATGTGTATGTGTGTGCTTGTCTGTGTGATGTGTATGTGTGTGCTTGTCTGTGTGATGTGCGTGGTGTGTGTGTGTGTGTGTGTATGTGTGCGTGTCTGTGTGATGTGTGTGGTGTGTGTATGTGTGTGGTGTTTGTGTGTGTGGTGTGTGTGTGGAGTGTGTGTGTGTGCTTGTCTGTGTGATGTGTGTGGTGTGTGTGTGTGTGTATATGTGTGGTGTGAGTGTGTGATGTGTGTGTGTCTGTGTGTGTATGTGTGGTGTGTGTGTGGTGTGTGTGTGTGTGTGTGTGGTGTGTGTGTGTGTGGTGTGTGTGTGTGTGAGGAGGTGTGGGGCTGAGGCCGTCTCCACCAGTGGCTTGGTCGCCCATTCAGGGTCTTCGCGCCCCATCTGCTCCCCGAAACATTCCATCCTCAAGCACCATGAAGTCTGGATCGCTCTCTCCAGGCTCAGGCTTGGAAACTAGTTTGACACGTTTTAAAGATGCAGCTTTCCTCTAATGTGAGTGTGTGCATGGGTTTGTGTGTGTTTGTATGATTTAGACAGCAGGAAATCTGCTTTACAGCATCAGACCCAATATACACACCCATCCTCCAGCTGATTCATGGCTGGGTACGAGAAGAGACATCTTTGGCTCAAGGTGTGTGTGCGTGCATGGTGTGTATGGGTGTGCATGGTGTGTGTGTGTGTGCATGGTGTGTGTGTGCATGGTGTGTATGCGTGTGTGCATGGTGTGTGTGTGTGCATGGTGTGTGTGTGTGTGTGTGTGCATGGTGTGTGTGTGTGTTAAGGTGAGGTGAGCAGCAATATACCTTTCAATCATTTAGAACTCCTGGGTGGCTCACTGCGATGAGCTGTTGTTCCTATAACGTGCCTTTTAACGCGCTAAATCATGGATATGGGGGCTGGAGGGTGATGGATGTGGGGGCTGGAGGGTGATGGATGTGGGGCTGGAGGGTGATGGAGATGGGGGCTGGAGGGTGATGGATATGGGGGCTGGAGGGTGATGGATATGGGGGTTGGAGGGTGATGCATGTGGGGCTGGAGGGTGATGGATATGGGGGCTGGATGGTGATGGATATGGGGCTGGAGGGTGATGGATATGGGGGCTGGAGGGTGATGAATGTGGGGGCTGGAGGGTGATGGATATGGGGCTGGAAGGTGATGGATATGGGGCTGGAGGGTGATGGATATGGGGCTGGAAGGTGATGGATATGGGGGCTGGATGGTGATGGATATGGGGCTGGAGGGTGATGGATATGGGGGCTGGAGGGTGATGAATGTGGGGGCTGGAGGGTGATGGATATGGGGCTGGAAGGTGATGGATATGGGGCTGGAGGGTGATGGATATGGGGCTGGAAGGTGATGGATATGGGGGCTGGAGGGTGATGGATATGGGGCTGGAGGGTGATGGATATGGGGGCTGGAGGGTGATGCATGTGGGGCTGGAGGGTGATGGATATGGGGTTGGAGGGTGATACATGTGGGGCTGGAGGGTGATGGATATGGGGGCTGGAGGGTGATGGATATGGGGGCTGGAGGGTGATGGATTTGGGGCTGGAGGGTGATGGATATGGGGGCTGGAGGGTGATGGATATGGGGTCTGGAGGGTGATGGATGTGGGGGCTGGAGGGTGATGGATATGGGGGCTGGAGGGTGATGCATGTGGGGCTGGAGGGTGATGGATATGGGGTTGGAGGGTGATACATGTGGGGCTGGAGGGTGATGGATATGGGGGCTGGAGGGTGATGGATATGGGGGCTGGAGGGTGATGGATTTGGGGCTGGAGGGTGATGGATATGGGGGCTGGAGGGTGATGGATATGGGGTCTGGAGGGTGATGGATGTGGGGGCTGGAGGGTGATGGATATGGGGTCTGGAGGGTGATGGATGTGGGGGCTGGAGGGTGATGGATATGGGGCTGGAGGGTGATGGATATGGGGGCTGGAGGGTGATGGATATGGGGGCTGGAGGGTGATGGATATTGGGGCTGGAGGGTGATGGATATGGGGGCTGGATGGTGATGGATATGGGGCTGGAGGGTGATGGATGTGGGGGCTGGAGGGTGATGGATATGGGGCTGGAAGGTGATGGATATGGGGCTGGAGGGTGATGGATATGGGGCTGGAAGGTGATGGATATGGGGGCTAGAGGGTGATGGATGTGGGGCTGGAGGGTGTTGGATGTGGGGCTGGAGGGTGATGGATGTGGGGGCTGGAGGGTGATGGATATGGGGGCAGGAGGGTGATGCATGTGGGGCTGGAGGGTGATGGATATGGGGTTGGAGGGTGATGCATGTGGGGCTGGAGGGTGATGGATATGGGGGCTGGAGGGTGATGGATATGGGGGCTGGAGGGTGATGGATTTGGGGGCTGGAGGGTGATGGATTTGGGGCTGGAGGGTGATGGATTTGGGGCTGGAGGGTGATGGATATGGGGCTGGAGGGTGATTGATATGGGGGCTGGAGGGTGATGAATGTGGGGGCTGGAGGGTGATGGATATGGGGCTGGAAGGTGATGGATATTGGGCTGGAGGGTGATGGATATGGGGGCTGGAGGGTGATGGATATGGGGGCTGGAGGGTGATGGATATGGGGGCTGGAGGGTGATGGATTTGGGGCTGGAGGGTGATGGATATGGGGGCTGGAGGGTGATGGATATGGGGCTGGAGGGTGATGGATATGGGGGCTGGAGGGTGATGGATGTGGGGGCTGGAGGGTGATGGATATGGGGGCTGGGGGGTGATGGATATGGGGGCTGGAGGGTGATGGATATGGGGGCTGGAGGGTGATGGATATGGGGGTTGAGGGTGATGGATATGGGGCTGGAGGGTGATGGATGTGGGGGCTGGGGGGTGATGGATATGGGGGCTGGAGGGTGATGGATATGGGGTCTGGAGGGTGATGGATGTGGGGGCTGGAGGGTGATGGATATGGGGCTGGAGGGTGATGGATGTGGGGGCTGGAGGGTGATGGATATGGGGGCTGGGGGGTGATGGATATGGGGGCTGGAGGGTGATGGATATGGGGGCTGGAGGGTGATGGATATGGGGGCTGGATGGTGATGGATATGGGGCTGGAGGGTGATGGATGTGGGGGCTGGGGGGTGATGGATATGGGGGCTGGAGGGTGATGGAGATGGGGGCTGGAGGGTGATGGATATGGGGGCTGGAGGGTGATGGATATGGGGCTTGAGGGTGATGGATATGGGGCTGGAGGGTGATGGATGTGGGGGCTGGAGGGTGATGGATATGGGGGCTGGGGGGTGATGGATATGGGGGCTGGAGGGTGATGGATATGGGGGCTGGAGGGTGATGGATATGGGGGCTGGATGGTGATGGATATGGGGCTGGAGGGTGATGGATATGGGGGCTGGGGGGTGATGGATATGGGGGCTGGAGGGTGATGGAGATGGGGGCTGGAGGGTGATGGATATGGGGGCTGGAGGGTGATGGATATGGGGCTTGAGGGTGATGGATGTGGGGGCTGGAGGGTGATGGATTTGGGTTCAACAAGATCTCTAATGCACATTTATTACAAAAAGAAAAGTTCTGTTTTGAAACAGATACTACCAGCGGTTATGTGGACACAGCAGCAAAACCACCAAAACTACATTTTAATATCATATTTTACTTGTAGATATCGCATCTAAGCCACAAGCAGTTCAATGTGTTTGAATCCCTCTTGTTGTTCATGGCGCCCAGGCTTCTAACAGAGACTGGGACCCATCTTTAGATGGCCCAGGGCTGGACTCTCGCTCCCTGGTCTGCTCTGTCACGCAGGGAACACCACAGAGGGAAATGTCCAGAGTCAAAGCAGCGAGGATCGTGATGACTCGGATGTCTGTTGGTGTGTGGTGCTATCCCAGTGGTAGATACTGAGGGGTGTGAGGGCTGAGGCCCGCTGTTGTGCATTAGCATGCTCCCCTCCTGGTGATTGGGATGTCTGGATTTGTTCAGACAGGGATTGGCCTAATGGTCTGTGGTCCATTCCAAACCGAGTTGTATTTATTTATTTGAGTTTTGTGCCTTTTATCAACAAATGGTCTACCCAGAGTAAAAACAAAGGTCATTTAAAATTCTTCTAGTTTTCATTTTCTTCTTCTTTGGTTTACAGGGCAAACTATGCTGAGTGCTTCGGTCTGCAGTACAGCAGTCAGAATCTGGCTGTAAAGATCACTTCATAGGTCATGAACATCTGTGTGTCTGTGTGTGTGTGTGTAAGTGTGTGTGTGTGTGTGTGTGTGTAAGCGTGTCTGTTTGTGTGTGTGTGTAAGTGTGTCTGTGTGTGTGTGTGTGTGTAAGTGTGTCTGTGTGTGTGTGTGTGTGTGTAAGTGTGTCTGTGTGTGTGTGCATGTGTGTGCGTGTGTGTGTGAGAGGAGACAGCGAGGAGATTTACAGCAGGCAGAAAGAGAGAGAGAGAAAGAAAGAGAGAGTGAGAGAGAGATAGAGAGAGACAGTGAGAGAGAGAGAGAGAGAGAGAGAGAGAGAGAGTGAGTGAGAGAGAGAGAGAGAGAGAGAGAGAGAGAGAGAGAGAGAGAGAGAGAGAGAGAGAGAAAGAGAGAGAGAGAGTGAGAGAGAGAGAGAGGCAGAAAGAAAGACAGCCAGAGAGAGAGAGAGAGAAAAAGAGAGAAAGGTAGAGAGAGAGTGCTTTTGTTCACCCTCACCTCCTGGTTCAAACACATCTGGAATGGATCAGGTGGGAGGACTGAAGATTGTGAAAAATTAAGAAGCACTTTAAACACGGCAAAATATTTAAATAGCGCGGGCAGATAGAACCTGTGAACTGCAACTGCTTGCACAGCAGGAATGCAGCATGGGAGAGTGTCTGGAACATTCCTCCTCCTACTCTCACACTGTCTCTCTGTCTCCCTTTACCCCTCTCTCCCTCTACCTCTTTACCTCTCTCTACCTCTCCCTTTACCTCTTTACCCCTCTCTCCCTCTACCTCTTTACCTCTCTCTCCCTCTACCCCTCTCTCCCTCTACCTCTCTACCTATCTCTACCTCTCCCTCTCCCTCTACCTCTTTACCTCTCTCTCCCTCTACCTCTCTCTCTCTCTCCCTCTACCTCTCTCTCTCCCTCTACCTCTCTCTCCCTCTACCTCTCTCTCTCTCCCTCTACCTCTCTACCTCTCTCTCTCTGTCTCTACATGTCCCTCTCTCCCTCTCTCTTCCTCTCCCGTCCACTTCAACTTTCTCTCTCTCCAGCTCTATTTACCGCTTTCTTTCACCCTTCTTTTTTCTCTGTCTCCTCCTCCTCCTCCCCCTCCTCCTCCTCCTCCTCCTCTTCCTCTCCCTCCTCCTCCTCCTCCTCCTCCGTTTCCTCCTCCTCCCCCTCCTCCTCCCCTCCTCCCCCTCCTCCTCCTCCTCCCCCTCCTCCTCCCCCTCCTCCTCCTCCTCCTCTTCCTCTCCCTCCTCCTCCGTCTCCTCCTCCTCCCCCTCCTCCTCCTCCTCCTCCTCCTCCTCCCCCTCCTCCTCCTCCTCTTCCTCCTCCTCCTCCTCCTCCTCTCCTGGGTGATGTGGTTTAGGTGTATTACTGGATGGGCTGGCTGGGTGTCTTACAGTTTTTCTCAATTGCTAAGACACATTTCTTGAATGTGTACTGTGTTTTCTCCAAACTCTAAACACACATCTTCATACTTACACTGTTTTGGCCAAACCCTTGACTTTTGACCCAAAATCAAACACTGTAGTCAAAACCATATTATCTGTCGTAGAACCAAACTTTGCATTCAAAATACACACAAAGCCATCAAATCAACCTTCTGAATACCTTTTACACACTTCTGGAGTGTAGGAATTGAAAACAGTATTATATAAAGGTTTTTATGAACCATTGACTATAACGTGTCCTTGAATGTTAGATATGTTCCACCTAATGAGTTTGACATGATTTAAATCATAAAAATCACAAATTCTGCAATTGTCCAGGCTGTTTATTTTCTATTTACATTATAGAGCAATTGCATTTTGAGTTCTTGTTACTGTAGTGGTCAGAGTATACAAATAGTAGTACTGTTAGTCAACAACACAAATTCATGACTGTAAATTGTAATTTGGGGAACAAAGGCTAAGAAAACAAGGAAATAAACAAAGCATTTTCACCTGGGTAACAGGGCTTGAGTACGCTACAGTGCTGTTCATTGTGGGTCAGCATCCTATCTCTGACCAGGGTCAGGCTTATTGAGTATTTTTGCTCGTTAGTGCTTACACATTGACTCGGCAGTGTTTTCTGAATGACATAATGGTGACAATTGTGTCTTAAAGTGAGAGGTGTGTTTAGACTTTTGCAAAGAAGTTTGAATGAACCTAAGTAATGCGTCAAAAAGGGTAAATTGTGTTTAAAGAGTGGCGTACATGGTCTTTCTACTGGGATTTAGCTAAATGGTTTTGTGGGGATGGCTTACACTTACCATTTTTGTGTGTTAGCAATTGAGAAAAACTGTAAAAGCATTTTCTTGAAGGTTCACCCTTCTCTGAATACTTCTGCCCCAGGAAGCCCCTATCAGACCGAGGAAAACATGTTTCAGTAAGAACGACCACCCAATTTGAGGCTGATAACATGGATTCAGAAAAGGGTTATTTTAGATGAGTTTATGATGCCTTGGGTTGCTATCATGTCTCTACTGTATCATTTCTCATAATGAGCTATCTTCCATGTGATAGTGCTATGACTTCCCATCATGACATTAATGAAAAATGAAGGTTCAACATTTGTATGTTCAGATCCTGGCGCAGGATAGCGTCACGTTGATTAAGAACTGGACCCTGATAGGAAGAAAGAAGTAAAACAGAGAACGCTGTCTGTCTCACGCTCCACTAGGCTGTCTGTCTCACGCTCCACTAGGCTGTCTGTCTCACGCTCCACTAGGCTGTCTGTCTCACGCTCCACTAGGCTGTCTGTCTCACGCTCCACTAGGCTGTCTGTCTCACGCTCCACTAGGCTGTCTGTCTCACGCTCCACTAGGCTGTCTGTCTCACGCTCCACTAGGCTGTC
Source organism: Osmerus mordax (assembly GCF_038355195.1). NCBI lineage: Eukaryota > Metazoa > Chordata > Actinopteri > Osmeriformes > Osmeridae > Osmerus > Osmerus mordax. The sequence goes on along the minus strand of NC_090055.1, from coordinate 20,130,972 downwards.
TGTCTCACGCTCCACTAGGCTGTCTGTCTCACGCTCCACTAGGCTGTCTGTCTCACGCTCCACTAGGCTGTCTGTCTCACGCTCCACTAGGCTGTCTGTCTCACGCTCCACTAGGCTGTCTGTCTCACGCTCCACTAGGCTGTCTGTCTCACGCTCCACTGGGCTGTCTGTCTCACGCTCCACTAGGCTGTCTGAACACACTGCTGAACACACTCCTGAACACACTCCTGAACACACTGCTGAACACACTGCTGAACACACTGCTGAACACACTCCTGAACACACTCCTGAACACACTGCTGAACACACTCTTGAATACACTGCTGAACACACTGCTGAACACACTGCTGAACACACTCCTGAACACACTGCTGAACACACTGCTGAACACACTGCTGAACACACTCTTGAACACACTGCTGAACACACTGCTGAACACACTGCTGAACACACTGCTGAACACACTCCTGAACACACTGCTGAACACACTCCTGAACACACTGCTGAACACACTGCTGAACACACTGCTGAACACACTGCTGAACACACTCCTGAACACACGGCTGAACACACTGCTGAACACACTGCTGAACACACTCTTGAACACACTGCTGAACACACTGCTGAACACACTGCTGAACACACTGCTGAACACACTCCTGAACACACTGCTGAACACACTCCTGAACACACTCCTGAACACACTGCTGAACACACTCTTGAATACACTGCTGAACACACTGCTGAACACACTGCTGAACACACTGCTGAACACACTCCTGAACACACTGCTGAACACACTGCTGAACACACTGCTGAACACACTGCTGAACACACTCCTGAACACACTGCTGAACACACTGCTGAACACACTGCTGAACACACTCCTGAACACACTGCTGAACACACTGCTGAACACACTCCTGAACACACTGCTGAACACACTGCTGAACACACTGCTGAACACACTCCTGAACACACTGCTGAACACACTGCTGAACACACTGCTGAACACACACACTACAGGGAGGTGGTGGTGGGCAGGGGGGTAGGGCTGTCTCCCTGTCTCTCAAACACTCAGACACACACACAAACACACACAAACACTTAGGCCTATCCATTTACTTGTTTCCAGACAAGGAATTTAGAGTTCCTTTGGGATTCCTATAATGGCCATCTATACCTAGCAATAATGCATACTAAATCACAAGTTTACAGCTTTCAATTACCCTCCGAGTCTGAGAAGGAGCAGCCTTTGATGGGAAAAGTCAAAGTGGACATTAAGGAGCCCAGAGAGATGACCCTTCAGACCACCAACACACAACTCACAGCAAACACAGACGCAAACTGGTTATTTTTTTCTTTCTTTTTTTTGGCGTGGAAAGAAAGTGTGTCTCTTCATCGTAATAACCAAGTAAATAACGACAGATTCAATATCGCTGCGTCCAGGAAGGAGCCTCCGAGACAGCTGGCATGAATTTGGAGGAGGGACAGATCAGTGCTTGTTGTTCTTTGTTGATGTGCTCGTCTGAGCTGTGAGGAGTTGTGAGGAGCTGTGAGGAGCAGAGAGGAGCTGTGAGGAGCTGTGAGGAGCTGTGAGGAGCTGGGAGGAGCGGTGAGGAGCTGTGAGGAGCTGGGAGGAGCAGAGAGGAACTGTGAGGAGCTGTGAGGAGTAGAGAGGAACTGTGAGGAGCTGTGAGGAGCAGAGAGGAGTTGTGAGGAGCTGGGAGGAGCGGTGAGGAGCTGTGAGGAGCAGAGAGGAACTGTGAGGAGCTGTGAGGAGCTGGGAGGAGCTGGGAGGAGCTGGGAGGAGCTGTGAGGAGCTGGGAGGAGCAGCCCCCTGCCCCCCCAGCCCCTGCATCCCTCCTGCAGACCCTCCCTGCCTCCAACACTCTGACCCTCCCTGCCTCCAACACTCTGACCCTCCCTGCCTCCAACACTCTGACCCTCCCTGCCTCCAACACTCTGACCCTCCCTGCCTCCAACACTCTGACCCTCCCTGCCTCCAACACTCTGACCCTCCCTGCCTCCAACACTCTGACCCTCCCTGCCTCCAATACTCTAACCCTCCCTGCCTCCAACACTCTGACCCTCCCTGCCTCCAACACTCCTGTGACATTGCGTGTAAAAAGAGCTATACATATATATTTTTTTTATGAGAGCAACAATGTGGGGAATAGATTCTAGAATAGACTATAGAGTTCTGTTTGACAGGATTTGAGTTGTCAGCACCCTGACATCACCGGCGTTAACCCAAGTAATTAAATATTCAATCCTGATGGTCCAACTCTCTCTGGAACAGGCCCAGGGATGAACTCACTGTTTGGGCTTGGGGCTGTTTGCCAGGGGCTCTACTGACACCGACACCCCCAGCGGCTATTGGATTCTGTGTGGGTTAGTGTGTGTGTGTGTGCGAATGTCAAATGAAGGATTGCCTGTTGTGCAAATGACATCACGGCAAGTTCTCATGTTAATTCTGATTCTGAGAACGCGAGCCATCCCAATGTGTTCTGGGGATTATTGGAGTGACTCTTCAGGTGTTTGGGCCAGGCACTCAGGAGGGTTCATAACAAGATGTGTGTATATTCTGGATGCCGAGTCCTTCATATCCGATCAGCACAATCTTCCACGCTGTTAGAACTCCTATTTCTGACACTGCATCAGGACAGGAGCCAGGAGGAGAGAGTGAATCACCATGTTTATCCAGCTGTGTCAGACAGATTACAAGCACAATACCAATCATCACCAACACATCAAGTGTCAGGTTGGATGTTTGCAGATGTGATACTGGACTTAGCAGTGTGTGCTACCAGTGGCCTCCTGCTGGAAGGACATGATGATGTTCAACGGGTCGTCTGAAACCTGCTTTTCTTCTGAAACTAAGAACAAGAACACATGCAAGCACACACACACACGGACACCAATACATGTATGACAAACATGCACACACACACACACACTCACACAGACCAACCAAAGTGTACACAAGTAAAGCAACCAAAAAGTATGGGGCGGTGCCACAATGTCCTTTCAATTCCCGTAATATTTACTATGTTTTAGACAAATTACACTCGTCACACCATTGAATTGCAATTCAACATCCGAACTTGTTTCACCAGTTGACCATACAAATATTGAGTGATTCAAGGTAATTCTCAAGTGCACACAACTTCTAACAAAAGACCCTGGAACTCTCTGACCCGATCTGTCCTGTTCCAGACGCAGCTATGTGTCTGTGTGTCCAGGCACCCTGGCTGTGGAATGTGGCTGGTCCTATGCAGACCAGCAGCTTCTCAAACACAGCCCTGGACCACAAACACACGGGAGAATCTGCAAACCAACACGTCTGTTTGACCCGACTGACACGGGGCGAGGGGGGTGAGAGACCATGCGGACTAGAGAGAGAGAGAGAACGCAAGACAGAGAGAACTAGAGAGAGAGCGCAAGAGAGAGAACTAGAGAGGTGAGTGAGAGACAACGAGAGAGAGAAAGACAGAGAAAGAGCAAAGTCATCCTAACATGAGAAAACTGCTCCGATTTCTTTTCGCACTCTTCCTTCTTTCAGCAGCTATCTCGCCGTTCGTCTTTGTGTGACAGACTCAGATAACAGAAACTCCACAGGGTCAGAGGTATCTGGGAAGCCGTAATCATCATAGTAAAAAGTTTACAGGTTGGATTGTGAAAACCCACCCTGCATTTTGCACCTCTCTCTGTTTAACGAACACCCATGTGTGTTGAAAGGTATATTTATAGGACTGTGAGAGTTGCTTCATATGGTTTCAATTCATCAGCTAGCTCTGACATCTGTTCCTGGCTCACACACACACCAAAAAAGCTTAACTTACGAAAAACGTTTATTTTGGATGACTTTTTCAATGGTGCTTTCCAACCCTAACAAGTTGTCAGGTTTGTGCAGCACCAGGGCTTTTGCGTTGCCGATGACTTGGTGTTAGTTTTTCAGAATTAGACAGAATTTATATTTTTTATCGCAACCTTTACTAAAATATGTAAACACCACATTCGCCATGAGTCATGTTTTGATGGTAATCTTTGGTGTGTGGGCAGGTTCCAGTTATATCATGTTTTTTATTATCCAAACACATTTCAAATGGAAATCAAGGCGAACAAGTTTGTTGATGCATCTGCCCCAGAGCTAGGAGCAGTCACTCCATGCAGGAATCACACTCTTTTACCATCAAACTCTACGATTATTCATTTCTAAACTCATCATTATCAACGAGGGGAGTATTCTATGATAAACGGTTTAGTTTACAAATGAAGAAAAATGATCCAGTTTCGTTCAGCACCAAAGCCTGTACCATTCCCTGTTTGAAAGAAGTTCAAGGTGTTGCAGATATTAGGCATAATGTACGGGTCAAACAGACAGCTGGAATGTCTATTAACCAGAATGGAACAAACGTTACATTTAAAAACATACATCATTTTTATCTTAATGGCTGCTCCCTTGTGAGAATATCGAGGAAAGCATCGTTCATTGCAAAGTACCTTATTTCTACTGCCATAGAAATGTCTAACCGCTCTATTTAATGGTTGATATCATGGTTGACCCTGTTCTTAAACTAGGCTTGTCAGAAAACAGAACTGTTTGGGGAAAACTGTCATTTCGATGAGTCTGGGATTTATGATGACTCATAAATGCCAAAAACTGTTTGATTTTGTTGGTTTACCACTCTTTCATTAGTGTTTTCATTTTTCAGAAGTAATAACATTTTAGAAAACAATGACAGTTATTACCGCTGTTGAGAGTAGCAATCACAGAGGGCATTAAAGAAGAAATATCTCTCCTAACGTCCCTGCCAAAGCTGAAACCAGAGGGGAGACATGGAGAAGTTTACCTGCTCTCTGTAGATGTTGCAAGCAGAAGCAGACAGGTTTTGTGAGGCCAGGCTGTTTGGCCGAGGTCGTGCTGGAGGGGGGGGGGGGTTCACTTGAGGATATGGCTCTGAGGGGAAGTTATGAGGTTCATATTTCCCAACAGGATGTTAGATCACGTTGGTCCTCCTGACCCTCTCCCGGTGCAGGCCACAACCTGCGTAGCGAGATACCCGCCCAAACACTCCTCTTCATCTGTTCATCTTCATCTTCCTCAGTCCAGCCAGGCTCCTTCCTGGTAGGCAACAGTTGTCAGACGATCACAGCTCTATAATATAGCTGCAAGCAGCAATGGCGGATTCCTCCTTCAACATGGCAAAATGTTGTAAAATTGACATAATAGATAGTTACACTGGGATTAACCAGAAGACTTGAAACTGTAATTTCTGTCATAATAAAAAAAAGGTTTATACCTTTGCCTTGATTAGAACCCACCACCCTTCACTCATCAGCACTGCATCTCATCCTACTAAGCCATTCTCAGGCTTAGACATTTGATTGTTCAGTTTTTGTATCAGGAAATAAGACATTTCTCCAATGGCAAGCATTGTCAGATTTGGTTAACAGCTGTAATTTAGTCCTATTTGAATATGGGACATACAAATGGGACAACGGGATGACTGGGTTGCTGCTGTAAAGAATAGCTTACTCGTAGTGCTTTAAAAAGGTTGTTTGGGGTGCCATAACTTGTCATGGAAGGGATTTAAAATCATGCCTAGCATCAGTGGCGATTTGTCCTGGCTTAGGTTACTGAAATGAATTTGTGCAACAGGCAAGGGATCCACCTGAACAATCAATATACTTCATTAAAGTTAACTCGGTTGTGAATCTGACACTACCATGCATAGACTCCAAGTAGCTAGCTACTGTGGTAAACATGTCTTGTTTTGCAGTGGTTTACACAGTCTCGCTAAACAGATAATCGGAGTGTTGTTATGGGCTCAAATAAACACTCATTGCTATGTTTTATAACCGGAGGATTGACCGGAAGACTAGAAACCGTTCTGTCCCAAAAAATTCATAAGTCAGTCACATTTTCACATATCAAGGTGAACCTTTGCAGGGTACTTCAGGGGGGTGTCACCTTAAAGCCTATTAGGTTTGAAAAACCAGCATTCAAAATGACATTTGATTTAGTGACACAAACATATTGAGGCAATGTGGACATTTACATAAATACACCCCTTTCAGCCATTTTGTATTTGATTCAATTGTCTTAAGTAACGTTTTTAAATACCTCAATGATACATGTCTGTACAAAATTTCAAGTCAATTAGCCAGCTTTGGTTCAAGAGAAGAGGAATTTTTAAGGTTTTCCAAAATTATCACTGTACAGGAAAATCCATCATGGCGGACCTTATGGGTCCTTGAGGCTTTTTTGTTCCTCATGAAAAATGAGGCATGCGCACCAAGTTTCAGAAGAATTGGAGCCATGGGGTGGAAATGCCATCACTTTGAAAATTTGACTTTTGGGCGTGGCCTGTGGCGCCCCCTATGGTCCGATGTGGCCCATATTTGGTGTGGGGGTACCCACTTGGATGTAGTATCAATTTGCCATATTAGAAAATTTATGACCAGGGACATTTTGAGATATTGGGGCGCAAGGAGAAGAAAAATAATAATAATAAGAATACTAACAAAAATAATAGCTTCCCTCCTACCGGAGGAACCCTAATAATAATAATAATACCAACAATTACAATAGGGTTCCTCCTGACGGAGGAATCCTAATTAACCATCCGTGTGCGTGGCTTTGGCTGAAATATAAGGTATACGTTACATAAGAAACTAGAGAGGGTACAATTTTTGGGGAAATTGTAGGGTGTGCTTGCTTGCGTCGGTTGCACAGGAGTCCGTTTTTGAATGAAATTTTTACAACTGATATTTCTGTATATTTTATATAAAAATGCATACTTATTATTTATAAAGATTACATAGATTTAAAAGCATTTTTTTGTGCTGCTCCTTTACAACTGAAAATACGAGTGAAGTGTAGAATTAAATATGATGTCTTCTCATTTCCCCTGCAAGAGGCAGCCTCAACGTTGAATCAAAACGAATAAATTTGGCAGACCGGTGTAAAAATTGACCTAATCTCTATGACTTAAATGTCATCTTAAGTTTTTCCCTTCTCATGATATTTTCAGGCATTTAGCCTACTCATTGCATTCATTCATTAATAAAGAACCCCCTTTGGAGATTATTCTACGACGTTACCCGGCAGTAGAAGATGGAATCGCGATTCAAACAGTACCATCTGCTAACTGAAAATATGCCCCCCATAACGTAAATAAGCTTGACATTTATTTAGTGGAAAATCGCTCATTCATAAAAAGCTCACTGGTAGCGATCATTGTCAGTAACAACGCAAAATGCGATATAGCCCTGTGTGGAGAAGCTGCCCCGGTAAATTGTACTACTACGGTAAAGTACTAGACTACTGTTCGTCTTGGTAGCGATTGCGTTGGTTGAATTGGATTTAACGTTCCGTTGTACGGTTTAAGCTGAAATTAATTATTTTCATGAACAGATTGACAACGTTTAGGCTGTGGCAATGAAGTTCAGGTTAGTAGTTAGATAGACTTTTGATTTAAGTAAGGGGAGTGCCGAACATGTTCTGTCGCCGTTTGACTTCCTAAACAGCTGTGTTGTGTAGATGTTTTTGTAGTGTGTCTCGCGTAAGCTACAACGTTGCAGTGAGCTACACTGGTTTGAAACCACAGGTAATGGTAATTTCACCAACAAATCGTTTACTAATGTCAGAATAAATCCTACAACGAAAATGTATATGTGAGGAATGTTTATTTTAACGATTGAAAACAGATAACGCTACATCATATACCACTGTAGTATGTGTTGCCCGGGCAACACAGGCTAATGTCATGATTCTAATACTTCAGTGAAATAGTAGACTACTGTTTCCGAAAGTAGATGTACTTCCTTAATAATATCAGCTTATACTATACATTACACATCACAATTGTGTGTCATATCACAAAGTAAAATGAGTAAATAGTTATCACCCTGGCCTCTTTGCTTGTGGCGTTTCTGCAGCTGCCTTGCAGTAAAGCTATAGTTAGCCTAGCTATCCCCCAAGTTAACAGATGCGAAACGAATGTTCTGCCAAAGGTAGTCACGCGTGTTTTCGTGACGTTAGTGACGTAGTGACGTTAGTAACGTCAGTGACTGTGGCTAGCAAATTAGCCACCGTTAGCTTCACTTTTCGCCACAAAAACTTAACTTGAGCCTAAACCATGCAACGGAACGTAAATTCCAATAGAAGCAACTCAATCGCTACCAAGACAAAACTTTTGACACCTACGTTGTCTATGTAGGCCAAATATTGACTGAGTTTTAGGGGGGCAAAAAAAAAAAATAATAATAATAATATATATGTGAGAGAACAAAGGTTGTGCCCTTGCCGAAGGCAAAGCACACCCAATAATATATATGTGAGAGAACAAAGGTTGTGCCCTTGCCGAAGGCAATGCACACCCAAATATGTGAAAAAATTTAAGAAATCCTTGAAGGCACAACATCAAATTGACTCCCCCCCCCCAAGTGTTCTCTGGGTGTGTTGTCATGGTACCCCGCTCTCTCCAGCTGCAGAGGAGATGTGCGTGGTGTCATCTGTCAGCTGGGAGACGTACTCACACGTCAGGTGTGGTCATTAGACCCCTCTGATGTTCTAAGATATTGACTTTGAGTGATTGTAAGGCGTGCACGTCAGGCCTGTTATATTCTCCTTCCTAACTCCGCCCTAGCCACATGACAGACTAACGAGGTCTGGAGTGACAACAGCTTTTTAATGATTTGATGATGGTGGAAATGTGCAAAACATGCACCCCAGCTGGCTTCAGAGGATCAATGCTTTCAGAGTGCATCCTGGAGGAGAATAAACAGTGTTAATAGAGCTGGAACAAGCCAAGAACTTCACACACCCAGGACCTTTCTGAACTGCAATTAGGCAACATCTGGAGACGTTATGCTACCCTTCAACACAGAGAGGCAGTGTGTGTGTGTGTGTGTGTGTGTCTTCTCATACTAGAGAACCAAACATTCTTAGGCTTGTTCATAGTGACATGTAGCGGGCGACATCACCACCCACACATGTTTTTTTTTACTTTCAGCAGCCCGACAAGGCTGTCTGTTCTGTATTGTATTCTGTCTCCTTCTCTTCCTGGTTTCCAGAGAACAACCTCAGGTAGGTGGTCAAACTACAGTTGTATGTTTTGACAAAATGATTTTCAACACATTTTCATCCAACCGAACAAGCTCAATCTAATTTAGTTGAATTTGACATGTTGTACTCGTATAGTATATAACTACTGTCCTGTTTATGACCTTGGCTAGAATTTACTCAGTGAAATGAAAAGTATGAGAAACAAGCCTTGAAAAAGCATAAAAAGGCAGAATTGTGTGTCAGAATTTGTATTTCTGGCCTGGAACTAGGTCAGAAGATGTCCCTCCAAATATCTGAAATCCAATTTGATGCTCGAGCTATGTCCTCAATGTTCCAGAACTCTCAGTTCAAACCCACTCAGAACATCTCTCCCAACTGCCTCCCAAAAACAATGGCGAACACCAGATCTGTGGCTTCTGCTAGCCATTCAAGCTAACAGACAGTTGGAGTTTAAATAATTGAAGGCAATTTCATACAGTCACGCAAAGAAATTAGATGTCCTTGCGTTGACATTCGAGGGCCGTTTTGAAGGGCTAAGATATTTTGAATGTCTTTTCTTTCTTTATGTTTTCTCTCTGTGTCTGTTTCTAGTCAAATTATATTTACAATTTGTAGTCCCTTTTAATTAAATTTAAAAGGTGTCTAGATGAAATCACAACATGATACACTGAATATCTCTGAAAGTTAAACAAGTTTGAGTTTTCTTAGTTTGACTTCAACTGCATGTTTGTTGTACTAAATGCATATTGTCCTAGCTGTGGTAGGTTGTTGACAAAACAAGGAGGGATTAATCAACTGTTTATGTGTCACAGAAGGATGAGGAATGCTTAGGGTTTTGTAGATATCCTAGGATGGAAAACTGCAATCTTTTATAGAAGGGTTGTGCTGCGAGGTTGTACGCTTCAGTTGTTCTAAAGAATAGGACTTAATCCAACAACAACTCTGACCTTTTCTCTGCCCAATCATCTCTCCCTGGAAGGAGGCCATGGGGTTTAAGAGGACAGAAGATGACTCTTCATTAGGAGACTGGCTTTTCCCCCTAAAAACTCAACTACCAATCATATTATTACAGCGCGCTGAAGATAGAAGATATCGGAAAATTCTTCACTTTTGTGATTGCACACTGTGACCTGACAGCGTTTTGGGGAATCATTACTTTGTCTCAGAGGGAATTAAGAGTGAAAAACAGAACAAAATGTCTTGTCCAATCAGAGTTGCTGAAAAACAGGATTTTCTCTCTGACTCAGTTGTGAAATCACCAATTAGCAGGTACAAATTGTCCAGCAGTTCTTACTGGGGCACTTGAGGTCTTTCCTGCCTCAAAGCAGTTGGGCACGGTAGGATTGTTTTGGCTTACCATTCCTGGATAGATGAGATGTAGTTACTCTGTGATGTATCTGGTAAATACAGACTGTTCCTTGATTCTGACCAGGAACATTGCAGTACAACCAAGCCTTCAGCCTACCTGCCTTAGTCATTGCCGCAAGCCCCACACAACCAATGGTTTCACAATGAGTTGAAAGAATAATCGCTTCTCCTTCATAGGTTAATCACGATTTGGAAGGAAGGTCCTGATACTAAAACCTGCGTCCAACATCTCATGGCATAAAAATGTGTTGAAACAGCTCAGACGAGGGACCGTGAGCAGTGGGGCTCCAACGGCGTCAGCCATCACCAGAGTGTCTCTCGGCTGCGAGAAGCGTTGATGAACTCATTAGCCTCCTGATGAGAAAAACACTGATGCTGAAAACGCAGTGGTGCGATAGGGCTGCAGGAACATAAACACCTTCACCAGCTTCAGAACGTGTAGCGGCAGGATCGTGCCCGAGCCCAAGGTGAGCTCCAGGGGTCAGCCGTACAGGGATACAGTGGAGTAATCCACGCTCGCTGAGCCAGAGAAGAGGGACATGAACTGGCAAGATGAGAGAGAGACAGAGAGAGAGAGGGAGAGAGAGAGAGACTAAACTGCTAAGTCCTTCAGTTTCCTAAAAGATACTTTATCATTATTTGAGAGCGATAATTAATGTATGCTTCTCCGTGGGCCGCTAACCCAGAGCTGAGGGAGAGGAATCTGCACTGAAACCAGCCGTGTCTCCTTGTCTCAGCTACACACATCACAGCTCCCATAACTAACCACAGTTGGCGAACATTTGTTGTGTGTAAATGATGAATACTGACAGCCAGGTCTCCTCACCAAGTCCCAGGCTCCCTGAGCTACACTGAGCAAAATACAATAACAGGAATTGTGGGCTCAAACTATCACACGAGCAGCTAACTTTGACACTGTGGAACAACTTCAACTTGTTCTGTAGATAAGTTGTTTGGCCATGCTCTAGGTTGAGCAACCTCAATCTCATCATATCAATGACAGAACTTGTTTTCCCAGCTTCATTGTGATGCTCGAGAGGTCGTCTTAGTCTCTATTTTTTGAAAATGTATTTTTGTGCATTTTCCATGCTTTATTGGACGTTTATCAGTGAGAGATGTTTTACAGAAATACGTTTACGTACATAAGCAGTTTTATGAACATGAGTCGTTTCAACATCCATTTTTCATATTTTTTAAAATCTCTACTCCTGATGCACGGCTGTGATATGAACCTATCTGTGCTCCTGATGCACAGCTGTGTTCAGGCTGTGGTCTGCACCTCTCTGCATCCCTGAGTTTGTCTGCAGGAGGGCAGTCCTCACTGGACGGGTCTATATTTGCTCTCTGAGTTTCCCTGACAGTGTCTTCCTGGAGGGTTCAGGTTGGTTTAGGTGCAGTTCAGTGGCGTATGTGAAGCAACGTGTGACCCTGCTTGAAAAAAGGGCTAGAGAAATAAAAACGGGTTTCATTTGAATTTGATGAACAAAGTGATACATTCACAACACGTTATTTAAGGCTGAGACCCAGAAGGAACAAGTGGAGAAGGGGACGTCTTCCCGGCAGCTCAGGTTCTGAGGCTGGACGTTATCTTCCCCTCCCTCTGCTGTGCACCGTCATCCTGGCATGCAGATCCTCGTGCCCCATTGGTCACGCCCTGTATATAGACCAGACCTGTCTTCCAACGCACCTGACAAGCGTTAAGACTGGCCCAGTCAGAGGGTTCAGAGGGTTCAGAGGGTTCAGAGGGAGGACGAGCCAGCTTGGACCTCGGCTGACACCCCACCACGCCACGACACCCCGCCACACCACGACACCCTGCCACGCCACGACACCCTGCCACACCACGTCACCCTGCCACACAACGTCACCCCGCCACACCACGACACCCTGCCACACCACGTCACCCCGCCACGACACCCCACCACACCACGTCACCCCGCCACACCACGTCACCACACCACGACACCCTGCCACACCACGTCACCCCACCACACCACGTCACCACACCACGTCACCACACCACGACACCCCGCCACACCACGACACCCCGCCACGCCACGTCACCCCGCCACGCCACGACACCCCGCCACGCCACGTCACCCCGCCACGCCACGACACCCCGCCACGCCACGACACCCCGCCACACCACGTCACCCCGCCACACCACGACACCCCGCCACACCACGTCACCCCGCCACACCACGTCACCCCGCCACACCACGACACCCTGCCACACCACGTCACCCCGCCACACCACGTCACCCCACCACACCACGTCACCCCACCACACCACGTCACCCCGCCACACCACGACACCCCGCCACACCACGTCACCCCGCCACACCACGTCACCCCGCCACACCACCACACCACGTCACCACACCACGTCACCCCGCCACAACACGACGCCACGCCACAACACCACGCCACGACACCCCGCCACACCACGTCACCCCGCCACGACACGACACCCCGCCACACCACGACACCCCGCCACACCACGACACCACGCCACGACACCCCGCCACACCACGACACCCCGCCACAACACGACACCCCGCCACACCACGTCACCCAGCCACACCACGACACCCCGCCACACCACGACACCCCGCCACACCACGTCACCCCGCCACACCACGTCACCACGACACCCCGCCACACCACGTCACCACACCACGTCACCACACCACGACACCCCGCCACACCACGACACCCCGCCACGCCACGTCACCCCGCCACGCCACGTCACCCCGCCACGCCACGACACCCCGCCACACCACGTCACCCCGCCACACCACGACACCCCGCCACACCACGACACCCCGCCACGCCACCCCACCACGCCACGACACCCCACCACACCACGACACCCCGCCACACCACGTCACCCCGCCACACCACCCCACCACGCCACGACACCACACCACGACACCCCGCCACACCACCACACCCCGCCACACCACGTCACCCCACCACACCACGTCACCCCACCACACCACGTCACCCCGCCACGACACCCCGCCACACCACGTCACCCCGCCACACCACGTCACCCCGCCACACCACCACACCACGTCACCACACCACGTCACCCCGCCACAACACGACACCCCGCCACGCCACGACACCACGCCACGACACCCCGCCACACCACGTCACCCCGCCACGACACGACACCCCGCCACACCACGACACCCCGCCACACCACGACACCACGCCACGACACCCCGCCACACCACGACACCCCGCCACAACACGACACCCCGCCACACCACGTCACCCAGCCACACCACGACACGACACCCCGCCACACCACGACACCCCGCCACACCACGTCACCCCGCCACACCACCCCGCCACACCACGACACCCCGCCACAACACGACACCCCGCCACACCACGTCACCCAGCCACACCACGACACGACACCCCGCCACACCACGACACCCCGCCACACCACGTCACCCCGCCACACCACGTCACCCCGCCACACCACGACACCCCGCCACACCACGTCACCCCACCACACCACGACACCCCGCCACGCCACGACACCCCGCCACACCACGTCACCCCGCCACACCACGTCATACCGCCACACCACGACACCCCGCCACACCACGACACCCCGCCACACCACGTCACCCCACCACACCACGACACCCCGCCACGACACCCCGCCACACCACGTCACCCCGCCACGACACGACACCCCGCCACACCACGACACCCCGCCACACCACGACACCTTGCCACGCCACACCACCCCGTCACGACACCCCGCCACACCACGACACCCTGCCACGCCACACCACCCCGTCACGCCACGACACCCCGTCACGCCACGACACCCCGCCACACCACGACACCCCGTCACGACACGACACCCCACCACGACACCACACCACAACACCCTGCCACACCACGACACCCCGCCACACCACGACACCCCACCACGCCACGACACCCCGCCACACCACGACACCCCGCCACACCACGACACCCCGCCACACCACGACACCACACCACCCCGCCACGCCACACCACGACACCCCGCCACGACACCCCGTCACGCCACGTCACCCCGCCACACCACGACACCCCGCCACACCACGACACCACACCACCCCGCCACGCCACACCACGACACCCCGCCACGACACCCCGTCACGCCACGTCACCCCGCCACACCACGACACCCCGCCACACCACGACACCCCACCACAACACCCCACCACACCACGACGCCACGACACCCCGCCACGACACCCCACCCCGCCACACCACGTCACCCCGCCACGCCACAACACCCCGCCACACCACGACACCCCGCCACACCACGACACCCCGCCACACCACGACACCCCGCCACACCACGACACCCCGCCACACCACGACACCCCGCCCCACCACGACACCACACCACCCCGCCACACCACCACACCACGTCACCACACCACGTCACCCCGCCACAACACGACGCCACGCCACCACGCCACGACACCCCGCCACACCACGTCACCCCGCCACGACACGACACCCCGCCACACCACGACACCCCGCCACACCACGACACCACGCCACGACACCCCGCCACACCACGACACCCCGCCACAACACGACACCCCGCCACACCACGTCACCCAGCCACACCACGACACGACACCCCGCCACACCACGACACCCCGCCACACCACGACACCCCGCCACACCACGTCACCCAGCCACACCACGACACGACACCCCGCCACACCACGACACCCCGCCACAACACGTCACCCCGCCACACCACCCCGCCACACCACGACACCCCGCCACAACACGACACCCCGCCACACCACGTCACCCAGCCACACCACGACACGACACCCCGCCACACCACGACACCCCGCCACACCACGTCACCCCGCCACACCACGTCACCCCGCCACACCACGACACCCCGCCACACCACGTCACCCCACCACACCACGACACCCCGCCACGCCACGACACCCCGCCACACCACGTCACCCCGCCACACCACGTCATACCGCCACACCACGACACCCCGCCACACCACGACACCCCGCCACACCACGTCACCCCACCACACCACGACACCCCGCCACGACACCCCGCCACACCACGTCACCCCGCCACGACACGACACCCCGCCACACCACGACACCCCGCCACAACACCCCACCACACCACGACGCCACGACACCCCGCCACACCACGACACCCTGCCACGCCACACCACCCCGTCACGCCACGACACCCCGTCACGCCACGACACCCCGCCACACCACGACACCCCGTCACGACACGACACCCCACCACGACACCACACCACAACACCCTGCCACACCACGACACCCCGCCACACCACGACACCCCACCACGCCACGACACCCCGCCACACCACGACACCCCGCCACACCACGACACCCCGCCACACCACGACACCACACCACCCCGCCACGCCACACCACGACACCCCGCCACGACACCCCGTCACGCCACGTCACCCCGCCACACCACGACACCCCGCCACACCACGACACCACACCACCCCGCCACGCCACACCACGACACCCCGCCACGACACCCCGTCACGCCACGTCACCCCGCCACACCACGACACCCCGCCACACCACGACACCCCACCACAACACCCCACCACACCACGACGCCACGACACCCCGCCACGACACCCCACCCCGCCACACCACGTCACCCCGCCACGCCACAACACCCCGCCACACCACGACACCCCGCCACACCACGACACCCCGCCACACCACGACACCCCGCCACACCACGACACCCCGCCACACCACGACACCCCGCCCCACCACGACACCACACCACCCCGCCACACCACCACACCACGTCACCACACCACGTCACCCCGCCACAACACGACGCCACGCCACCACGCCACGACACCCCGCCACACCACGTCACCCCGCCACGACACGACACCCCGCCACACCACGACACCCCGCCACACCACGACACCACGCCACGACACCCCGCCACACCACGACACCCCGCCACAACACGACACCCCGCCACACCACGTCACCCAGCCACACCACGACACGACACCCCGCCACACCACGACACCCCGCCACACCACGTCACCCCGCCACACCACGACACCCCGCCACACCACGACACCCCGCCACAACACGACACCCCGCCACACCACGTCACCCAGCCACACCACGACACGACACCCCGCCACACCACGACACCCCGCCACACCACGTCACCCCGCCACACCACGTCACCCCGCCACACCACGACACCCCGCCACACCACGACACCCCGCCACACCACGACACCCCGCCACACCACGACACCCCGCCCCACCACGACACCACACCACCCCGCCACACCACCACACCACGTCACCACACCACGTCACCCCGCCACAACACGACACCCCGCCACGCCACGACACCACGCCACGACACCCCGCCACACCACGTCACCCCGCCACGACACGACACCCCGCCACACCACGACACCCCGCCACACCACGACACCACGCCACGACACCCCGCCACACCACGACACCCCGCCACAACACGACACCCCGCCACACCACGTCACCCAGCCACACCACGACACGACACCCCGCCACACCACGACACCCCGCCACACCACGTCACCCCGCCACACCACGACACCCCGCCACACCACGACACCCCGCCACAACACGACACCCCGCCACACCACGTCACCCAGCCACACCACGACACGACACCCCGCCACACCACGACACCCCGCCACACCACGTCACCCCGCCACACCACGTCACCCCGCCACACCACGACACCCCACCACACCACGTCACCCCACCACACCACGACACCCCGCCACGCCACGACACCCCGCCACACCACGTCACCCCGCCACACCACGTCATACCGCCACACCACGACACCCCGCCACACCACGACACCCCGCCACACCACGTCACCCCACCACACCACGACACCCCGCCACGACACCCCGCCACACCACGTCACCCCGCCACGACACGACACCCCGCCACACCACGACACCCCGCCACACCACGACACCTTGCCACGCCACACCACCCCGTCACGACACCCCGCCACACCACGACACCCTGCCACACCACCCCGTCACGCCACGACACCCCGTCACGCCACGACACCCCGCCACACCACGACACCCCGTCACGACACGACACCCCACCACGACACCACACCACAACACCCTGCCACACCACGACACCCCGCCACACCACGACACCCCACCACGCCACGACACCCCGCCACACCACGACACCCCGCCACACCACGACACCCCGCCACACCACGACACCACACCACCCCGCCACGCCACACCACGACACCCCGCCACGACACCCCGTCACGCCACGTCACCCCGCCACACCACGACACCCCGCCACACCACGACACCCCACCACAACACCCCACCACACCACGACGCCACGCCACGACACCCCGCCACGACACCCCACCCCGCCACACCACGTCACCCCGCCACGCCACAACACCCCGCCACACCACGACACCCCGCCACACCACGACACCCCGCCACACCACGACACCCCGCCACACCACGACACCCCGCCCCACCACGACACCACACCACCCCGCCACACCACCACACCACGTCACCACACCACGTCACCCCGCCACAACACGACACCCCGCCACGCCACGACACCACGCCACGACACCCCGCCACACCACGTCACCCCGCCACGACACGACACCCCGCCACACCACGACACCCCGCCACACCACAACACCACGCCACGACACCCCGCCACACCACGACACCCCGCCACAACACGACACCCCGCCACACCACGTCACCCAGCCACACCACGACACGACACCCCGCCACACCACGACACCCCGCCACACCACGTCACCCCGCCACACCACGACACCCCGCCACACCACGACACCCCGCCACAACACGACACCCCGCCACACCACGTCACCCAGCCACACCACGACACGACACCCCGCCACACCACGACACCCCGCCACACCACGTCACCCCGCCACACCACGTCACCCCGCCACACCACGACACCCCGCCACGACACCCCGCCACACCACGTCACCCCGCCACGACACGACACCCCGCCACACCACGACACCCCGCCACACCACGACACCTTGCCACGCCACACCACCCCGTCACGACACCCCGCCACACCACGACACCCTGCCACACCACCCCGTCACGCCACGACACCCCGCCACACCACGTCACCCCGCCACACCACGTCATACCGCCACACCACGACACCCCGCCACACCACGACACCCCGCCACACCACGTCACCCCACCACACCACGACACCCCGCCACGACACCCCGCCACACCACGTCACCCCGCCACGACACGACACCCCGCCACACCACGACACCCCGCCACACCACGACACCTTGCCACGCCACACCACCCCGTCACGACACCCCGCCACACCACGACACCCTGCCACGCCACACCACCCCGTCACGCCACGACACCCCGTCACGCCACGACACCCCGCCACACCACGACACCCCGTCACGACACGACACCCCACCACGACACCACACCACAACACCCTGCCACACCACGACACCCCGCCACACCACGACACCCCACCACGCCACGACACCCCGCCACACCACGACACCCCGCCACACCACGACACCCCGCCACACCACGACACCACACCACCCCGCCACGCCACACCACGACACCCCGCCACGACACCCCGTCACGCCACGTCACCCCGCCACACCACGACACCCCGCCACACCACGACACCACACCACCCCGCCACGCCACACCACGACACCCCGCCACGACACCCCGTCACGCCACGTCACCCCGCCACACCACGACACCCCGCCACACCACGACACCCCACCACAACACCCCACCACACCACGACGCCACGCCACGACACCCCGCCACGACACCCCACCCCGCCACACCACGTCACCCCGCCACGCCACAACACCCCGCCACACCACGACACCCCGCCACACCACGACACCCCGCCACACCACGACACCCCGCCACACCACGACACCCCGCCCCACCACGACACCACACCACCCCGCCACACCACCACACCACGTCACCACACCACGTCACCCCGCCACAACACGACGCCACGCCACCACGCCACGCCACACCACGACACCCCGCCACGACACCCCGTCACGCCACGTCACCCCGCCACACCACGACACCCCGCCACACCACGACACCCCACCACAACACCCCACCACACCACGACGCCACGCCACGACACCCCGCCACGACACCCCCCCCCCGCCACACCACGTCACCCCGCCACGCCACAACACCCCGCCACACCACGACACCCCGCCACACCACGACACCCCGCCACACCACGACACCCCGCCACACCACGACACCCCGCCCCACCACGACACCACACCACCCCGCCACACCACCACACCACGTCACCACACCACGTCACCCCGCCACACCACGACACCCCGCCACACCACGACACCCCGCCACACCACGACACCCCGCCACACCACGACACCCCGCCACACCACGACACCCCGCCCCACCACGACACCACACCACCCCGCCACACCACCACACCACGTCACCACACCACGTCACCCCGCCACAACACGACACCCCGCCACGCCACGACACCACGCCACGACACCCCGCCACACCACGTCACCCCGCCACGACACGACACCCCGCCACACCACGACACCCCGCCACACCACAACACCACGCCACGACACCCCGCCACACCACGACACCCCGCCACAACACGACACCCCGCCACACCACGTCACCCAGCCACACCACGACACGACACCCCGCCACACCACGACACCCCGCCACACCACGTCACCCCGCCACACCACGACACCCCGCCACACCACGACACCCCGCCACAACACGACACCCCGCCACACCACGTCACCCAGCCACACCACGACACGACACCCCGCCACACCACGACACCCCGCCACACCACGTCACCCCGCCACACCACGACACCCCGCCACACCACGACACCCCGCCACAACACGACACCCCGCCACACCACGTCACCCAGCCACACCACGACACGACACCCCGCCACACCACGACACCCCGCCACACCACGTCACCCCGCCACACCACGTCACCCCGCCACACCACGACACCCCGCCACACCACGTCACCCCACCACACCACGACACCCCGCCACGCCACGACACCCCGCCACACCACGTCACCCCGCCACACCACGTCATACCGCCACGCCACGACACCCCGCCACACCACGTCACCCCGCCACGACACGACACCCCGCCACACCACGACACCCCGCCACACCACGACACCACGCCACGACACCCCGCCACACCACGACACCCCGCCACAACACGACACCCCGCCACACCACGTCACCCAGCCACACCACGACACCCCGTCACACCACGACACCCCACCACGCCACGACACCCCGCCACACCACGACACCCCGCCACACCACGACACCCCGCCACACCACGACACCACACCACCCCGCCACGCCACACCACGACACCCCGCCACGACACCCCGTCACGCCACGTCACCCCGCCACACCACGACACCCCGCCACACCACGACACCCCACCACAACACCCCACCACACCACGACGCCACGCCACGACACCCCGCCACGACACCCCACCCCGCCACACCACGTCACCCCGCCACGCCACAACACCCCGCCACACCACGACACCCCGCCACACCACGACACCCCGCCACACCACGACACCCCGCCACACCACGACACCCCGCCCCACCACGACACCACACCACCCCGCCACACCACCACACCACGTCACCACACCACGTCACCCCGCCACAACACGACACCCCGCCACGCCACGACACCACGCCACGACACCCCGCCACACCACGTCACCCCGCCACGACACGACACCCCGCCACACCACGACACCCCGCCACACCACAACACCACGCCACGACACCCCGCCACACCACGACACCCCGCCACAACACGACACCCCGCCACACCACGTCACCCAGCCACACCACGACACGACACCCCGCCACACCACGACACCCCGCCACACCACGTCACCCCGCCACACCACGACACCCCGCCACACCACGACACCCCGCCACAACACGACACCCCGCCACACCACGTCACCCAGCCACACCACGACACGACACCCCGCCACACCACGACACCCCGCCACACCACGTCACCCCGCCACACCACGTCACCCCGCCACACCACGACACCCCGCCACGACACCCCGCCACACCACGTCACGTCACCCAGCCACACCACGACACGACACCCCGCCACACCACGACACCCCACCACACCACGACACCCCGCCACGCCACGACACCCCGCCACACCACGTCACCCCGCCACACCACGTCATACCGCCACGCCACGACACCCCGCCACACCACGTCACCCCGCCACGACACGACACCCCGCCACACCACGACACCCCGCCACACCACGACACCACGCCACGACACCCCGCCACACCACGACACCCCGCCACAACACGACACCCCGCCACACCACGTCACCCAGCCACACCACGACACCCCGTCACGACACGACACCCCACCACGACACCACACCACAACACCCTGCCACACCACGACACCCCGCCACACCACGACACCCCACCACGCCACGACACCCCGCCACACCACGACACCCCGCCACACCACGACACCCCGCCACACCACGACACCACACCACCCCGCCACGCCACACCACGACACCCCGCCACGACACCCCGTCACGCCACGTCACCCCGCCACACCACGACACCCCGCCACACCACGACACCCCACCACAACACCCCACCACACCACGACGCCACGCCACGACACCCCGCCACGACACCCCACCCCGCCACACCACGTCACCCCGCCACGCCACAACACCCCGCCACACCACGACACCCCGCCACACCACGACACCCCGCCACACCACGACACCCCGCCACACCACGACACCCCGCCCCACCACGACACCACACCACCCCGCCACACCACCACACCACGTCACCACACCACGTCACCCCGCCACAACACGACACCCCGCCACGCCACGACACCACGCCACGACACCCCGCCACACCACGTCACCCCGCCACGACACGACACCCCGCCACACCACGACACCCCGCCACACCACAACACCACGCCACGACACCCCGCCACACCACGACACCCCGCCACAACACGACACCCCGCCACACCACGTCACCCAGCCACACCACGACACGACACCCCGCCACACCACGACACCCCGCCACACCACGTCACCCCGCCACACCACGACACCCCGCCACACCACGACACCCCGCCACAACACGACACCCCGCCACACCACGTCACCCAGCCACACCACGACACGACACCCCGCCACACCACGACACCCCGCCACACCACGTCACCCCGCCACACCACGTCACCCCGCCACACCACGACACCCCGCCACGACACCCCGCCACACCACGTCACCCCGCCACGACACGACACCCCGCCACACCACGACACCCCGCCACACCACGACACCTTGCCACGCCACACCACCCCGTCACGACACCCCGCCACACCACGACACCCTGCCACACCACCCCGTCACGCCACGACACCCCGCCACACCACGTCACCCCGCCACACCACGTCATACCGCCACACCACGACACCCCGCCACACCACGACACCCCGCCACACCACGTCACCCCACCACACCACGACACCCCGCCACGACACCCCGCCACACCACGTCACCCCGCCACGACACGACACCCCGCCACACCACGACACCCCGCCACACCACGACACCTTGCCACGCCACACCACCCCGTCACGACACCCCGCCACACCACGACACCCTGCCACGCCACACAACCCCGTCACGCCACGACACCCCGTCACGCCACGACACCCCGCCACACCACGACACCCCGTCACGACACGACACCCCACCACGACACCACACCACAACACCCTGCCACACCACGACACCCCGCCACACCACGACACCCCACCACGCCACGACACCCCGCCACACCACGACACCCCGCCACACCACGACACCCCGCCACACCACGACACCACACCACCCCGCCACGCCACACCACGACACCCCGCCACGACACCCCGTCACGCCACGTCACCCCGCCACACCACGACACCCCGCCACACCACGACACCACACCACCCCGCCACGCCACACCACGACACCCCGCCACGACACCCCGTCACGCCACGTCACCCCGCCACACCACGACACCCCGCCACACCACGACACCCCACCACAACACCCCACCACACCACGACGCCACGCCACGACACCCCGCCACGACACCCCACCCCGCCACACCACGTCACCCCGCCACGCCACAACACCCCGCCACACCACGACACCCCGCCACACCACGACACCCCGCCACACCACGACACCCCGCCACACCACGACACCCCGCCACACCACGACACCCCGCCCCACCACGACACCACACCACCCCGCCACACCACCACACCACGTCACCACACCACGTCACCCCGCCACAACACGACGCCACGCCACCACGCCACGACACCCCGCCACACCACGTCACCCCGCCACGACACGACACCCCGCCACACCACGACACCCCGCCACACCACGACACCACGCCACGACACCCCGCCACACCACGACACCCCGCCACAACACGACACCCCGCCACACCACGTCACCCAGCCACACCACGACACGACACCCCGCCACACCACGACACCCCGCCACACCACGACACCCCGCCACACCACGTCACCCAGCCACACCACGACACGACACCCCGCCACACCACGACACCCCGCCACAACACGACACCCCGCCACACCACGTCACCCAGCCACACCACGACACGACACCCCGCCACACCACGACACCCCGCCACACCACGTCACCCCGCCACACCACGTCACCCCGCCACACCACGACACCCCGCCACACCACGACACCCCGCCACACCACGACACCCCGCCACACCACGACACCCCGCCCCACCACGACACCACACCACCCCGCCACACCACCACACCACGTCACCACACCACGTCACCCCGCCACAACACGACACCCCGCCACGCCACGACACCACGCCACGACACCCCGCCACACCACGTCGCCACGACACGACACCCCGCCACACCACGACACCCCGACACACCACGACACCACGCCACGACACCCCGCCACACCACGACACCCCGCCACAACACGACACCCCGCCACACCACGTCACCCAGCCACACCACGACACGACACCCCGCCACACCACGACACCCCGCCACACCACGTCACCCCGCCACACCACGACACCCCGCCACACCACGACACCCCGCCACAACACGACACCCCGCCACACCACGTCACCCAGCCACACCACGACACCCCACCACACCACGACACCCCGTCACGCCACAACACCCCGCCACACCACGACACCACGCCACGACACCCCACCACACCACGACACCCCGTCACGCCACAACACCCCACCACACCATGACACCCCACCACGCCACGACACCCCACCACACCACGACACCCCGTCACGCCACAACACCCCGCCACACCACGACACTCCGCCACACCACGACACCCCACCACACCACGACACCCCGTCACGCCACGACGCCACGACACCCCACCACGCCACGACACCCCACCACACCACGACACCCCGCCACACCACGACACCCCGCCACGCCACGACACCACGCCACGACACCCCGCCACACCACGACACCCCGCCACACCACGACACCCCGTCACGCCACGACACCCCACCACGCCACGACACCCCGCCACACCACGACACCACGCCACGACGCCACGACACCCCACCACACCACGACACCCCGCCACGCCACGACACCCCGTCACGCCACGACACCCCACCACGCCACGACACCCCACCACGACACCCCGTCACGCCACGACAACTCTCCCCACCATGAGGGGGAGAGTTGTTGGCCACATGAAGCACCATGGAGCACCATGAGGGGGAGAGAACCTCCAGCCTCAGAGAAACGTGTGCCGAGACGCTTCCACTTCTCCTGAAGGACCTTTTGTGTCTTTGACTTAACTAACCTGAAGAGGAACTTCTTGATTTGTTTGTAAAACCGCTTCTGTACGGCAAGGTATTTCTCTAAAGCAGCGCGTTACTCTGAGTAGTTCAGTGTCTCTCTGGCCAGAGACCCTTGAGTTCACATCTCTCACTTGTTTCTTTGTCAAGAGACCCAGGGGGCGTCCCGGCAGCTTAGCGGATAACACCGCAGCGGCCTGGGTTCGAAACCGGCCCAGGCCCTTTGCTGCATATCTTCCTCTCTGTCTGTCTGTTTGTACAAAAACTCGAGACCCAGACGACCGCCCCAACACCACAGAGAAACCCTTGAGTCCTCGTGTCCCTGAACATACCAACTGTCGCAGGGACAATGGGAAATTTTGTTGTGTGTTTCCCGATCATGCTTTGACTGAGATACTAGATGTGTAATTACTGTATCACTGGACAGGTGCTTACAAGGTGTTTATACATCATGACATAATTAGTTCCAAGGCTTGGTCCTAAATGTGCTTGCAACCAATGAATGTACCCGACAACTGTAATCATGTTGGAGTCTTGATGAGTCAATATTCTATAGTAAAATCAACAAATTAATAGTAAAACACATCTTTGAAGCACAGCCTCTTACGCTTGTCTGGAGAGCTTTTGAATTCTAAATAGCGATTCAAGGATGGCAGAACATGTTGAAATCCCTGTGAAAGCTAACTTGTTAGTTCACCAGCCATGCGTGGTTCTTCTTATGATGAATAGACTCCTTTTCTGCGTGAATGTTGTCTTGACATTCTTCAAGTTGGCATAACGTCAACAGAAGTGTTGTTTTGTGCTCCAGCCGCACCTATATATCATCCTCCTATGGTGCTGCCAGCCAGCCTTGGAGGGTTCTGGCTCCTCGCGCCGTCTCTGGGTTCACCTCAGACTGCCTTTGCCCTCGTGATGGATTACCCTCTCCCCTTCTAGAATAATTCTCTCCCCTTCTAGAACCATTCTCTCCCCTTCTAGAATCATTCTCTTCCCCTCCTTGATTCATCCCTCTCCCCTTCTGGATAAACTGACCTCTGCCTCGAAGCAGAATGATAGTTTAAGGCTTTAGTCACAGACCCAGACCGTTACCAACCTGTGTGGCCCCATCGTGTCACCCTGCCTCTCACTATCTTATGGCTGTGTGAGACACACACACACACCTACAGACAGTATCTTCTGTGTTGGTAGGCTGTCGTCCACAGCGGTCTCCTTCCTGTCTCTGCTGTCCTGCTGGTCTGTCAGGAGACTGATTCCATCTCTGTCCACTTCCTGTCTCCAACTGCTGCATGTTCCAGTACCAGGGCCCAACTCTGCTCTGCCCTCCACCTCAACCTGGCTTCCACGCTGGCCTCAGAGAAATCAAATCAATGGTTCCCTGACTCAATTCAATGACGTGGATCAAATTGCTGCAAAATATTGAATACATCTTTGTATAGAGAAAATTTCGTTTGTATACATGAGTGCTTTGAGGTTTTTTGCCCGTCACTGGTTTCGCAACGTCTGAAACCCTAGAAGTTTCCTCTCACCTGTTTCGTATTGTACGACAACTACACATAAAAATGCTCAACGTCTCCACCGAAAATGTTTCATTGAAACAGAACTTTTATCTATAAAACAGAGGGGTTCCCTTTCACAAGGCTTTGCAGAGGAACAACCGCTTCAGATTTCCTGAATCATCTCGACCGGCTGTCTTGTGAACCAGTCAGCCACCTCTCCTTTACACGCCCCCTTTGAGGCCTGGGGGGTCGGAAACCCCTGCAGGGGCCCGCCGGTGGGGGGGAGGGGGGGGGTCAAAGGGTACAGATGACCCCCGGCTCAGGGGGGGCCATGCAAATAGGCCTGCAGTACTATGCATACTCATTCCTGCCAGACCCAACTCTGTTAAGTTAACTCCCTCGTGTTGGGTCTGTATCAGGGTTCCAATTTGGAAAATGTACCCCCCCTGTCCATGATCACTCACGGCCCGGCCTGCCGAGAGAACAGCCCCCCTTCCTCCACAGCCTGGCGTGTGCGTGAAATTAGGAAGAGATTCTTTCTGCTCATTTGAGGATCAAAATGGCCGACACATGCTGGCAGCTGTGAGCTTTCCAGGCACGTTGCTTCCCGTGTGATGAATCCTTAGTTTGAACTTGTGGGAGCAGTTTCAAAGAGAAATGCTCTCTGTAACATTCCTGTGTTACAATCTGTCTCTCTGGAGGTCAGTATAGCTTTTATTTGACTGTTCTCGATAGACGTTACCTTGATGAATAAGTAGCTGTGTGCCTCTGGTCTTCACTGGTTGGCTGGTCGTAAACGCATGTTTATCCCAGATACGGAACACTTCCCTCTTCATCTGAATGTGCCATGCAAGATTCACAGTGTACAGCTGCGAAACGCCAATTGCTCGCCTATCGATCAAGGAAAAGGCACATTGACGTCATTTATAGAAAGATGGATTCTAAAATGTGAATCCAAGAATATCCAGACTGTGGGCGGGGGGGGGGAAACAAATCATAAGATCACAGCTGAAATCGAGAAGTCGAAACATTCCTGTCTGACCTTGACAGAGCAGGTTCCCTGGATTAACAGGGTGGGCAGTGACATGGTCAGTCACTGCCTGTGGGTTTCAAAATGATAACCTGAGGAACGTGTACCAGCACTCCAAACTCCGAGAGATGGAGAGTCCAGACGACATGGGAAAAACCTGCAGCCATTTATGTCACCCTCTTCCACTGACAAGATGTCAACATTGATTCATTTCACATGATTTAGGTGATACATGTGTATACACTTATTTAAATACTTTTGTTGACAGTCAAGTCCTGATATATCAGGTTTTTTCTCAACTGTGTTGCAATCTGTACTAGATTCCCTAGATATTGCTTATGTCTGCGGTGCAGTTGAGTGTTGGAGTCTGGTACCTGATTTGTGCTAAATTTGGGTCAGATTTCAGAGCGAGCCCATCTGTCTCTGCATGGGCCCTTCCGGCGCCAGGCAGGGTGGAACATCCATCACCTCACATTAAACCCCAGGGTGCAGATAGAGGAGATAGTACAGCACTGCTATTTCCACAGCGCCTCCCTCCCTGCTCCTCCTCCCCCCTCCTCCTCCCTGCTCCTCCTCCCCCCTCCTCCTCCCTGCTCCTCCCCCCTCCTCCTCCCTAATTCTCCTCCCCCCTCCTCCTCCCTGCTCCTCCTCCCTGCTCCTCCTGCCCCCTCCTCCTCCCTGCTCCTCCCCCCTCCTCCTCCCTCCTCCTCCTCCCCCCTCCTCCTCCCTGCTCCTCCCCCCTCCTCCTCCCTGCTCCACCTTGACGTCCCGAACACAACCTGGTCTATGGTCTATGGGGGTGGAGGGGGTGGATGGGTGTGGAGGTCAGGGGTGTGGAGGGGGTTAGGGTTAGGTAGGAGGGTGTGGAGGGGGTTAGGGTGGAGGGGCAGCGGAAGATAAAAAAACTTAACGGTTTCTGCTAAGTCTGCATGCCTCATTTGGACAATGCATGCGCCTCTGCTGGATTACACTGTGTATTTATTTATTATCTTGACAGAAATGTAAAGTGGTCATTAGTGAATGTAACCATGTAGCCAAGACACACTTGAGATTATCTGACTTAATGTGCACGTTTGATTCATTTGTGGAATAGAGAAAACATGCTTCTCTGACCCCCCTCCTTTGGCAGATATACAACATCAGCTACAACAGGGAAACATTCATCTCGGTTGTAAATGATATTGTGATTCCCTTTCCAGCCCCCTTCTTAAGGGCCCAACACCATTCAATCAGCAGCATATCCATCACAAAAGCTTCTGAAGATTTGCATGCTGGGAACTGGGATATATTTCTGACTGTACTGTCCTACAGAACCCACCCTTTTTTTATTTCCTTCTATTTTGGCAGCTAGGTTGATATTATTATCCTTTTTGCGTGATGGATTTGAAGAACACCCATATATTTCAGCCTGGCCTTCCCTTCCCGCTGTTCTGAACAGTGCGATGTTGGAGTCGTAAACCTATCATTAGGCATCATTTATCCCCAGGTCCCTCGTTAAACTGCTCTGCTTCCATGCTACCCTGGAGGGACCACATGGGCCTTAACTACAGCTGGCTGATGCACTACGACAACAATTATGACCTTAACAAACTCTATATTTTGTCATATTTGCATTAATAAGATTCTTCCGTCTGACCCTGAGGAGCCGGTCTGGGCCTGGTTCAGGCTTCACGGGGGTGTGGTCTTGGCAAGGAGGAGACAGAAGTGTTCCCAGTGGGAGAGGGCTGGCAGGGGACAGAAGTGTTCCCAGTGGGAGAGGGCTGGCAGGGGACAGAAGTGTTCCCAGTGGGAGAGGGCTGGCAGGGGACAGGCCTGTGACTCACAGTCGTTTCCTTGGAAGGTGAGCAAGCTGTGGTCTGACTAACCCAATCTGCTGCGCTGCTTGTCATCGAGGCTTAGTTCGTCTGCCCAACATCAATAAATGATCAAATGTTATCATCTCTACCCTTACTTTGTTTTACCAAATATATGTATTTTTTATTAATATGTGGACCGCAAATCCGTGAACCAGGATTAAACATCTTGCTACTTTGTTGCGGTAGCTGCAAACACTGGCTCTCGGTTTTGGTTTGGCATCTGTGTCGTTTCTCTGTAGTCCATATGTAGACGTTTAACAGCGTGCATGTGAAAACAGAACAACAGTAAAGCTATCTTATGATGCTGTTAAACTAAGGGAGCCCCAAACCAATGCAGCATATGTGTAGCACATAAACTTCTCTTGAACAAAGGCAACTTAATGTGACTGGCGAGCAAAATAAACAGAAAGAAATGAATTCACAGTTTATGTTACGCTTCCTATATAACACTTAACAACCTCGCCAATCTGTCAGCACATGAAAACAACGATTACCAAACAGACACAGACCACTGCTGCGAACACAATGCATCCAAACAACAACACAGAACCGGCCTATGTCATTCTGGGACACACTGGCTTCACAGTCGACAATAACTTTTCATCATTATCTTTTATCCTTAACGCTATACTTATTTCATCCTATAAAAGTTGTCTGCATCCAAAGCAGATTTTTACGCATTCTACTCCCGATTAAAAACCATGCATTTCCATCTACGGATATGTCAATATCCGTAACTAGGGGTTGATCCTTGGCCCACGCCGAAACGCATTGTCGGGCGGCGTTAATCCCACCATTAATGAGACCATTTAGTCAGTTGACGTTTCCTGTGAGAGCTGGCTCACAGCAGCCAGCAGGAAAACAGAGGTGTTCCCTCGCAAACTCAAACCACATGGAGCGAGTCACGAACGGTGAGCAGGACTCTTTAAACCCCCGGGTCCACTGGTAGCGGTTAGCTCTGCTTTCCACTGGACGACCACATACACAGTAGCATACCGCGCATGCAGGGCAAGCAGAATATTACATTTTTACATTTGATTCATTTAGCAGATGCTTTTATCCAAAGCGATGTACAAATAATGCAGAGAAAGTACACCAGAAGATCAATTTTTAGAAGTCTAGAAGTCAGATTATCTTTGTGTAGGCTATAGCTCAGTGAGCATTTGACAGAAGGAAGCAGGATCGAATCACCCTGTTGCTTTGAAAAAAGCTTTATTTTTTGTTATTGTTTTGTTAATGTTTTGTTCCTTTTGTTATTGTGAAAGTGTGTGTGCTGTAGTAGGCCTACCATTTAGGATTTACACTGTCCTCCATTCCTGACCTACTTCGACAATTAAAGTAATTCCTCTCTGTTTTCGTTTTGGGAACTTAAAGTTTGAAGACCAATTATCGTAAATGGGACAGACTACTATTGCACTAATACAGATTCAGATTCAATTGCTAGACTCACTCGAGTCCCATACAATGTCAGTCCTGGGCCACGGCCATCCTCACTTCACAGCCTCTCCAGTGACACCACCAAAGGGGGGCCAAGGGTGGGGGGGCACGACCACCCTGATACAATCGCTCCCTCTCCCCTCCCACTGGTCCCCCCTCCCCAGTCTGGAATAAAACGTTTTATTACTCAAAATGTTAACCGTACCGATATTAGTCTATGCACATCAGACAATTAGTATAATTAATTGTAAAATAAGAAACCAAAGTAGGCTAGCCTACTGTATATCAGTAGCCTATACGATTCCTTAACTGTCATATTGCTTTTAACTAGTCTATACTGGAACAGAATAATAGAATTCCTGAAATTCAGTTATGGCTTTGGATGTTGGTGTGCCACACCAGGATTGTCAGTACATTTCAGAACAGTCCTTTTGAGTTTTTTCAAAGAAGCTAGTTGGCAGAATCGTTTTAGCGGATGCACACGTGCTCCCTCCCTGGCATTACGACATTCCAGTCTCGCACCAAAACAATTCTTGTCATACCTCTGTTAACTTGCTGTATCTGCGTACAGCCGCAGTTAACCCTATACCTTACCTTAACAGGTAGATGGCATAATGACAATAGATTGGGGGGGTCAGATGGGAGAGCGGTAAGGGAATCTGGCTATTAATCAGAAGGTTGCCGGTTCGATTTCCAGCCGTTACAAATGACGTTGTGGCCCTGGGCAAGGCACTTCACCCTACTTGCCTCAGGGGAATGTCCCTGTACTTACTGTAAGTCGCTCTGGATAAGAGCGTCTGCTAAATGACTAAATGTAAATGTAGATTGTCTTTCATATAAATTAGGTTGGATAATTAGGCTACATGATGCAATTATGAAAAAAATCTGTGGTGTGTTAAAGGTGGACAACAAGTCCAATAGGTTTCACCTTGATCTCCTGATTAACGTGTCCAGCAGATACTTATGCAATACAAGTGCGTGTATAGATAAATCACTATTGCATTCAAAATTGCCCTTTGCACGCCCCTATAGTCATGACCATCCGACAGTCTACGTTCCCCAACTCGGTCCATCACAGGCTTGCCGACGCTCAGTAAGCAAAGCCAGGCTTGTCAGTGAGGGTTGAGGGGAGGGGCCACCGCTGAACTCACGCCTCGACAGCTGAAGGGGCTGGCAGCTTACATCCCAACTGACCTGCCGGACTTGGATGCACTCCGACGTTTATAAGTGGATTTATGTGGAAACGAGCTTCGAATGACTTGTAAGAGCGTCTTTAAAGGTGCTCAGCCCGTGAATATAAAGATAACGGAGAGAAAAAGACAAGCATTAACAATCGGAATTCACATTTAATGATACATTTTGTTAACCTACTGGGTCTGGCACGGTGGTCTCGAATGATTTCCTATGCGTTGCCTTTATAATACTGGCAACGTTTAGCGAAATTATAAGATATAGCAACGGATATGTTTGTGTGTTAAACGATGATGATAGAGAACATGTTTCTCTTTGTCTACTGGTGTGGAGGTGTCATGTAGGAGGAGTTATTTGGAACCAA
Source organism: Osmerus mordax (assembly GCF_038355195.1). NCBI lineage: Eukaryota > Metazoa > Chordata > Actinopteri > Osmeriformes > Osmeridae > Osmerus > Osmerus mordax. The sequence continues at coordinate 20,097,963 of NC_090055.1, read as the reverse complement.
ACAAGTAAAGGATTTCCCTTATAAAAAAGGCAATAGAGACCGGAGCAGGCACAGGGACGTAAGATGAGATTCGTCATGCACAGGTGAGTTGATCACTTTCTCCCGGTCGCTTTTTATTCAAAAAGACCAATTGGTTTTTCTACAAATAGTAGTTAGCAGGATAGGCAAAATAACGCAGGTAGCAATTTGTGTAATTCATTCTTTAATAATTAACCACATTCGTTATTACATAAACGTTATTCTCTACTGTAGGTCTATTATATCTGTAGCTGATGTGGTATATAAGCAAAAGTATTTGACACTTGTGCGTATTTACTTTGACTGTTTTTTTTTTTTACTGTAATGAAAATAATAACCTTAAACAATTTAGAGTCGGATCGATAATAAAAAAGTTAACATATAAAAGTATTATAGACTAAGTAATTTTTTACGCTTTAGTTATAAATATGCTTTTTAAGAAAATAACACATTTTCAATAGTCGTTATAATAACAATATCAATGAAAAGATTCAAAAAAGTTTTTCTGAAAAGGTATTTTTGAACACCCTGAAGCCTTCATTGATGTTTTTAACGAGTGATCGGCCGTAAGAAAGCAGTTTCAAGCATCATGAAACTGCAAGATATGATTGGGCGGAAATGAAGCATTTAGTCGGGCACTCCATATGTTCAGCAACAGCAGCATGACAGTTGATTTAAAAAGGCTTTTCTCTCTCCTTTCTCTCTCTCCCACTCTCTCTCTCTCTCTCTCTCTCTCTCTCTCTCATTCCATCTCTCTCGTTTTCTGTCTCATACACTCTCTCACACACGGGCACTCACGCGTCTCACGAGTCTCCAAAATCCTCAGCCTCTGGTATTGCGCTTCAGAGAGATAGAAAGATAGAGATAGAGACAGATTGGAAGTGAGAAAGTGAAAACGAGAGAGTGAGAGAAAGAGAGAGAGGATGAGCGACATAGAGGACAGTAGGAGAGAGAGAGAGTGGACAGCAGTAGGTGTGAGCCTGTCTCGTCCCCAGCATCTGACCATGCTCTGTCCTGGACGGGAGAGAGATCTAGAGACTGCTTTGTCCTGGAAGGGAGAGAGATCTAGAGACTGCTTTGTCCTGGACGGGAGAGAGATCTAGAGACTGCTTTGTCCTGGACGGGAGAGAGATCTAGAGACTGCTTTGTCCTGGACGGGAGAGAGATCTAGAGACTGCTTTGTCCTGGACGGGAGAGAGATCTAGAGACTGCTTTGTCCTGGACGGGAGAGAGATCTACAGACTCTGTATGAGCCCAGGGGACGAGCAGAGATTTCAGAGAGAAATGAGAGTGAGATGATCAGAGGATCAGAAGTGCACAGTTCCAACAGCGTTTCTGTGGTCAGAGTTGAGAAACGGTCTGTATTTACCCCATCACAGTGCAGAGGAACCACATCTCAGCTACCGAGCACGGTGCTACAACAATATCTCAACCACAATGCAACCATTAAATCTGTAATATCACAAAAACAACATTGTATTTCAGGCGCAACACCAAACTATTTCCTGGGTGCAATCTCAGATTCAGCCGTGTCCAGTCCTGTGTGCTGTGTTCTGCTGTGATCGATCCAGCCAGCCAGGGGGGTCAGCCCAGAGGTCAGCCCAGGGGTCAGCCCAGGGGTCAGCCCAGGGGTCAGCCCAGGGGTCAGCCCAGAGGTCAGCCCAGGGGTCAGCCCAGGGGTCAGCCCAGGGGTCAGCCCAGGGGTCAGCCCAGAGGTCAGCCCAGGGGTCAGCCCAGGGGTCAGCCCAGGGGTCAGCCGAGGGGTCAGCCCAGGGCATACTCACAGCTATGAGTTCTACCACCTTCTCAGGTTCAACAAATCCCCACAGCGGGAGCTCCCTTTCACTGCAACCTGCTTGAATAATTGATAAATCAAACAGAACTTACAAAGCGGGCAATTTAATCTCCTGACTATTTGATGAGGGGGTGATTTTGTCATCTGGCAGTCGGGGTGAAGGGGGCGATGGGGAGGAGTGGAGGCATAGTGTCTGTGTGTGTTTAATGGATGAGGGGGGAGAGGGCATGGAAACTTCCAGGGCACCCCAGCAGCCAGTGGAGACCTAATCCTAGGTTTAAGATCCTGGAGAGCAGGCCCCTCGCCTTTCTGGCTTCCAGCCTGGCGTTCACATTTCTAGGGAACTTTCTTTCTTTATCTCTCGCTCTCTTGCTCTCTCTCTCTTCCTCTCTCTCTTTCCCTTTCTCTCTTTATTTCTGTTTCTCTCTCTCTTTCTCTCCACCCATGTTTGTTTGTTTCTGTCAGAACCAATCTGTGGCTCCATGCTCCAGATAGAGTTGGTGGTGGAGTGGGTCTGGTGGTGATGGTGGTGGAGGAGGTCTGGGGGTGGAAGGTGGTTGTGGAGGGGTTTGGAAGTGGTAGTGGAGGGGTCTGGTGGTGATGGTGGTGGAGGAGGTCTGGGGGTGGAAGGTGGTAGTGGAGGGGTTTGGAGGTGGTAGTGGAGGGGTTTGGAGGTGGTAGTGGAGGGGTCTGGTGGTGGTAGTGGAGGGGTCTGGTGATGGTAGTGGAGGGGTTTGGAGGTGGTAGTGGAGGGGTTTGGAGGTGGTAGTGGAGGGGTCTGGAGGTGGTAGTGGAGGGGTCTGGTGGTGGTAGTGGAGGGGTTTGGAGGTGGTAGTGGAGGTGGTAGTGGAGGGGTTTGGAGGTGGTAGTGGAGGGGTCTGGTGGTGGTAGTGGAGGGGTTTGGAGGTGGTAGTGGAGGGGTTTGGAGGTGGTAGTGGAGGGGTCTGGTGGTGGTAGTGGAGGGGTTTGGAGGTGGTAGTGGAGGGGTCTGGAGGTGGTAGTGGAGGGGTTTGGAGGTGGTAGTGGAGGGGTTTGGAGGTGGTAGTGGAGGGGTTTGGAGGTGGTAGTGGAGGGGTTTGGAGGTGGTAGTGGAGGGGTTTGGTGGTGGTAGTGGAGGGGTTTGGAAGTGGTAGTGGAGGGGTTTGGAGGTGGTAGTGGAGGGGTTTGGAGGTGGTAGTGGAGGGGTCTGGAGGTGGTAGTGGAGGGGTTTGGAGGTGGTAGTGGAGGGGTTTGGAGGTGGTAGTGGAGGGGTCTGGTGGTGGTAGTGGAGGGGTTTGGAGGTGGTAGTGGAGGGGTTTGGAGGTGGTAGTGGAGGGGTCTGGTGGTGGTAGTGGAGGGGTTTGGAGGTGGTAGTGGAGGGGTTTGGAGGTGGTAGTGGAGGGGTTTGGAGGTGGTAGTGGAGGGGTTTGGAGGTGGTAGTGGAGGGGTTTGGAGGTGGTAGTGGAGGGGTCTGGTGGTGGTAGTGGAGGGGTTTGGAGGTGGTAGTGGAGGGGTTTGGAGGTGGTAGTGGAGGGGTTTGGAGGTGGTAGTGGAGGGGTTTGGAGGTGGTAGTGGAGGGGTTTGGAGGTGGTAGTGGAGGGGTCTGGTGGTGGTAGTGGAGGGGTTTGGAGGTGGTAGTGGAGGGGTCTGGTGGTGGTAGTGGAGGGGTTTGGAGGTGGTAGTGGAGGGGTTTGGAGGTGGTAGTGGAGGGGTTTGGAGGTGGTAGTGGAGGGGTCTGGAGGTGGTAGTGGAGGGGTTTGGAGGTGGTAGTGGAGGGGTTTGGAGGTGGTAGTGGAGGGGTTTGGAGGTCTGGTTGGCAGGTTGAGGGAAGTGGTGGGACTGGAGGACTGGGCCAACCTTATTCTGGCAGAGATGGGGCCTCTCTCTCTTTCTTTCTCTCTGTTTCCCTATGTCTTCCCCCCTCTTTCCCTCTCTCTTCCTCTCTCTTCTTCCCTCTCTCTCTCTCTCTCTCTCTCTCTCTCTCTCTCTCTCTCTGTCTTTTTCTCTCTCTCTCTCTCTGTCTTTCTCTCTCCCTCTTTCTCTCTCTCCCTGTCTCCCTGTCTCTTCCCCCCCTTCTCTCCCTCTTCCTTTCTCTTCCTTTCACTTCTTTCATCTCTTTCTCTCTCTCTTTTTCTTTTTCTCTCTCTGTCCCTCTTTTCCTCCCTCTCTCCATTCTCCGACTCCATCAACAACCTTATGGTTAGAGTAAAGACACTCAACATATTTGGCTCCTGCTGATAAATATAGATGAAGGTGTCGAAGAGATTTGGTCTCATTCTCACCTCCAAAGGAAAACAAGCTGTCGAGGAGTAGCCTGTGGTCATGCGGACAGTGTGAAGGAATAAAACAATCATCCTGACCCAGACTCTTTTAACTCTAAAATCTTGGTAATTTAGATATTTACATTTGGCAGTGAAGTACATGTCTTTAGGTGATTGGCAGCCTGTTGACACACAATACTCACTCTGTGGCCTTCCTGCATGGGTAACTTGATTATTTAATGTCCAATCATGTTCGAGTGATCACGCCTGTGGCTATTTTACAGTTTTTCTCGATTGCTAACACACAAAAATGGTATGTGTAAGCCATCCCCACAAAACCATTTTGCCAAATCCCAGCAGAAAGACCATGTACCCCAATCTTTACACACAATTGACCCTTTTTGACACATTTCTCAGGTTCATTCACACTTCTTTGCAAAAGTCTAAACACACCTCTTACTTTAAGACACAATTATCACCATTATGTCATTCAGAAAACACTGCCATTTGATAAGTAAACCCAAAACAGCGCAATTCAAACAACCTTAACAACCAATTATCCATGTGTAAGCACTAACAAGCAAATATACTCAACAAGCAATCAGGGGTTCGGAATGAATACAAAGGTAAGCTCATCTGTACTTTGAAATCATGGATGCAAATATCAGAAGAAAAGGAATAATTGTCCAAATGAGAGGAGGTGGACAAGGGAGAGGAAGAGGCAGAGGAAGAGGATGAAGAAAAACAAACTCAAATGAGATCCGTGCCACACTATGACAGAAATCCCTATGACAGAACAACCTTCTCCAAGCCATGGAAGAAGCTTGTGGGGACATTGCTCTTGAGTCTTGTCAGGGATGGCTCAGGCATTCAGGGGCATTTTCCCTGTGTGTGTGTCTGCTATGTGTGTGTGTGTCTGCTATGTGTGTGTGTGTCTGCTATGTGTGTGTGTGTCTGCTATGTGTGTGTGTCTGCTTTGTTTGTGTGCGTGTACAGGATGCGTGGGTGTCTTTGTTTTGCATGTGTGTTTGTATATTTCGGTTGTGTGAGTGTGTTTGCTGTGTGTGTATGTGTGTGCTGTGTGTATGTGTGTGCTGTGTGTATGTGTGTGCTGTGTGTGTGTGTGTGCTGTGTGTGTGTGTGTGCTGTGTGTGTGTGTGTGCTGTGTGTATGTGTGTGCTGTGTGTATGTGTGTGCTGTGTGTGTGTGTGTGCTGTGTGTGTGTGTGTGCTGTGTGTATGTGTGTGCTGTGTGTGTGTGTGTGCTGTGTGTGTGTGTGTGCTGTGTGTGTGTCTGCTAACCCACGGTGTTTCTTCTCAGTCTGTCCCCAGGAAGGAGAGCCTGTTCTAGGGATGATGAATGAGACCCTGTCATCAAATACTGTCTCTGCTAGCATTAATATTGTTTCACAATATAGAAGAATACTGCTCTGGGGAAACATCTTCCTTCCCAACAAAATACAAATCTCTCCATGTGTGTTTTCAGACTCCTGTTATCTGCTCTCACAATCAGGCACGAGTCGCTTTTTCATTTGTTCATTATTTTTCTCTGTTGTCGTTAACAACGCGTGGAAAAGAAAGATCTGTTGTTTTTCCTCAATCGTTTATTCCCTGGATCAGATCTACCTTTATCTACCTGGCCTCCTGCTTCCCTGCAGCTGAAGGTCAGGTCTCTGGCAGGGCTGTGTGACTGGACAAGCTGGAGGGACAGATCTGTGGTCGTGGACATGTAGAAGAGAGTCATCCTGATCAATGGCACCGCCAGGCATTATTCGTGTGTGTGTGTGTGTGTAGGGGGGGGGGGGGGGGGACGGCGGGGGGCAATGAGAATCTTGGGGTGGCACATCAAAATCAAAAGCCATAACTGAATTTCAGGAATTCTATTATGCTGTTGTAGTATAAAGGCTGGTTGAAAACAATGTAAATATTAAGGAATTGCATACTGATATACTTTAGTTTCTCATTGGCTTTGACAAGGCACAACCTATATTTTCTCTCAGATGTATTCATTATTTATTCATTATTTTCCCTTAAAACTCTTTTTGCACTTTTGCACTACATAGACAATGCCGGTTTCAAAATGTTCGTCTTGGTCCCGAAAGCGTTGCCTGTATTGGCTGGAAGGTTCCGTTGCCCAGTTTGGGCATCATTTAAGTTTTGGTGGAGAAAACACTAGCTAACGATGGCTAACTAGCTAGCCACAGTCAAAAATATCCCTAACGTAACAACGTCACAAACCCACGCGTGATTTCCTGTAGTAGAACATCAATTTAGTAGCTTGTTAACTTCTGGGAGTTAGCTAGCTACCTAAAACTGCAAGACAGTAGTAGAAAAGCCACAGGCCAGGGTGATGACATGTAGCTAGCTATGTTTCCAGGCTGTTATATCAACACCATGTCTTTCTGTATGCCCTCCGACGGGTTAGCTCCAGTGATTCCCACACAGCATAGTTTAGTAGTTAGCTCAATTTACCGGTCCGGGGTCAGATCTGAATCTAGGACCAAAACGGAGCACAGCCGGCTTCTCCAGGTGAGGAAAATGTTACCTTCTGCCTGCTAGGATGTGCTCTTCTGTAGCAGGTAATACAGTTCTCCAAAGCACAGGATGCACAAGCTGTGTTAGCCAGCTACAGTACTAGCTACCAAGTTAGCTAATACTTAGTCAGCCTTGTCTTTCCTGTATTTGCACTGTAGAGCTAGTATTGTGGTGAGACTGATGGATTATTAAAGCAACTAACGACGAGAGGGGCATCAAATGATGTTTTCTCTACTTGCAGTGCGATATAGCTGGTCACATGACCCCTAGTCTTCAGACAGGCACGTTGTTACTGACACATAATGATCACTTCTAGTAAACTTGTTATATTACCCAGTTTTCCAGAAATACATTTCAAGCTTATTTACGTTTTTGGACCAAATCTGACTTTATATTTTGTGTGTGTTTCCCCCAGTCTAAAGACAGTTGGACGGTCTGTTTTTTGTTCTGTTTGTGGAGGGCAGCAGAGTTGAGTCAACATATTTAACGCATCGTTCGATCCCAGAGCCAGTTTGAAAAGCTGCGACCAAAACCAAGTTGTGGTCTTTCAGTTCCCTTGTTGTTGGCTTGTGTTTAACCAGCAGGCATTTGAATGCCTTGGAATGACATTGAATAACATTAGTACTGAATCTGATTAAACAAACTTAATTCGTTTTCTCAGGACATTGTTTGGCATTAACAAGTCTTCTCCTGCAACAAGATCATGGTTTAGTTTGTTTCCCCTGCTTTGTGGAGAAATGATGTTCTCATGTCAGTTGCAAAAGAGAAAAAAAGTATTTTAATGCCACGGTTGAGCTTGATACCATTTAATTTTTGTTGCAAAAATCACTAAATCAGTATTAGTTGGCTGTTCATCTAATGCATACTTTCTCTCCCTCCCTCCCTCCCTCCCTCCCTCCCTCCCTCCCTCCCTCCCTCCCTCCCTCCCTCCCTCCCTCCCTCCCTCCCTCCCTCCCTGCAGGGCCTGGCCCAGCCTGATGCGTTGTGACGTGTAGGAGACTACAATCTTCCTCCCTTCATCTCTGCTGTTTTTAGGACTCCCCCCTCCCTCCCCTCCCTCCCCCCTGCTCCACACCTCCTCCCAGCGTCTTTAACAAGACTGGTGCCCCGGGCAGTGCAGCCCTCTCACACCCACCTCTCCCTGGCAGAGACCCAAACGCCACCACACCTCCCCACCTCCCCACCTCCAGCTTCATGGGTTGAACTGACGAGAGTTCCATACTCTCCTCTCCTTCCATCCTCCCTCTGCCTCTCAACTCTGCACCTCCACCACCTGAGACCACCCTGCTCCCCCCCCACCCCCGCCCCCCAGACCAGCACACACCCCCACCAGTATGGATACGGCCGTATTTGGACTCACGACTGCAACATAGTTTTCTGCAGAGGGGGGACGGAGACATAGCGACCAGTAGAGAGAGGCTGAGAGAGATTGATTGAGAGAAAGTGATTGAGAGAGTGACTGAGAGACAGTGATTGAGAGAGATAGCGATTAAGACAAATAAAGAGAGCTTTAGAGAGAGAGTCAGATCCATCTCCCCAGAGGGAGTGGGCTCCAGCCTGGTAGAGGGCCCCTGTCTGGTAGCGAGCCTGCGGGGCCGGTGTGCCGGCCGGAGGGACTATGCAGCTGGGACTGCTGGTGCTGGCGATGCTCTACCTCAGCTCCACGGGACACAGCGACCTCAAACTGTCCAGACAGAGACGAAGTGAGTTCCCCACATCTCTCCTCTCCCCTCGTCTCCTCTCCCCTCATCTCCTCTCCCCTGTCTCCTCTCCCCTCATCTCCTCTCCCCTCATCTCCTCTCCCCTCGTCTCCTCTCCCCTCGTCTCCTCTCCCTTGTCTCCTCTTGTCTCCTCTCCCCTCGTCTCCTCTCCCCTCCTCTCCTCTCCTCTCCTCTCCCCTCCCCTCCTCTCACCTCGTCTCCCCTCCTCTCCTCTCACCTCGTCTCGTCTCCTCTCCCCTCGTCTCCTTTTCTCTCGTCTCCTCTCCCCTCGTCTCCTTTTCTCTCGTCTCCTCTCCCCTCGTCTCCTTTCCTCTCCCTTCATCTCCTCTCCCCTCATCTCTTCTCCCCTCCTCTCCCCTCATATCCTCTCCTCTCCCCTCGTTTCCTCTCCCCTCATCTCCTCTCCCTTCCTCTCCTCTCCCCTCATCTCCTCTCCTCTCCCCTCATATCCTCTCCTCCCCCCTCCCCTCCTCCCCCCTCCCCCCCCTCTCCCCTCCTATCCTCCTCTGCCCTCCCCTCCTCTCCCCTCCTATCCTCCTCTCCCCTCCTCCCCCCTCCTCTCCTCTCCTCTCCTCCCCCCTCACCTCTCCTCCTCTCCTCTTGCCTGTGTTTCCATAGTGTGTGTGATCACCACCACATCTCTCACTAGGTAAGGTAGCTCTTATAAACATCCACAGTAAATATGACATGTTGTTTATGTCTCTCCACTCCATTCTAGTTTGGCCTGGAGGGATTATAGCGGCTTCACAGTTTCCTCCCAGCGCACGCCCTTTCAAACTCTGCTCACGATCCTGCTTCTCTGGGTTTATGTTGGGACTTTACGGGTATTAAGTGTGTTTACAGTGAGCTTTGAGCCGGATCCATCCTCTGCTATCCGCCTCATCCGGCTCTCTGTCCTGACTCGCTGACTCGCTGACTCTGACGGCAGAGGCAGAGCTTGTGGGGTTTATTAGCAGTGCTGTGACCTTGCTCACCACAAACACAGACCTCATCCCGGCTCACAGCAGGGTGAGAGAGGGATCTCAGTGTCACCTGAGATGAGCTGGATGTAGAATGACCCCCCCTTCACCCCCCTTGCTGAAGCACCCCCTCATCCCCCTCACCCCTCACCCCCTCATCCCTCAACCTCAGTGCCCCCCCCACCCCCCCACCCCCCTACTCTGCCCCCATCCGCATTGCCCCCCTTCACCCCCACCTTAAACCCCACCCACCATACCCCCACCTTGAAGCCCACCCACCATGCCCCCCTTCACCCCCACCTTAAACCCACCCACAATGCCCCCCTTCACCCCCCGCACTCTCTAACCTCCCACCCCCTACTCACTTTCTGCCCCCCCCTTCCCTCGAACCCCCTGACCCCCCCCCCCCACCCCTCCCCCCCAGTGGTTAAATATGACACGTGTGATTTCAAACAGCAGTGAAAAGACCCAGGCAGCACCTGCTGTGTTGCCATGGTTCCTGCATCCACAGGAGAAATGCTGTCAACGTCTTATCTGAGAGAGTCGTCTGCCCTGGGTGTACACTGCATACGTACACACCATAACCACACAGCGCCCTAAATCTCAGATAATCACCACAGTCGCAGAACGCCGAGGCCCATAGAAACAGGATGTGCACTTTGACACGCTTTTCTCTAAGCAATCATTTTGAATTACTGGCTGGCTGGCTGTAAGGCGAGGGCTGGTCTGTGGGGGGAGAGCAGGGCTGGTCTGTGGGAGAGCAGGGCTGGTCTGTGGGGGGGAGAGCAGGGCTGGTCTGTGGGGGGGAGAGCAGGGCTGGTCTGGGGGAGAGCAGGGCTGGTCTGGGGGGGGAGAGCAGGGCTGGTCTGGGGGGGGAGAGCAGGCTGGTCTGGGGGGGGGAGCAGGGCTGGTCCGGGGGAGAGCAGGGCTGGTCTGGGGGGGGAGAGCAGGGCTGGTCTGGGGGGAGAGCAGGGCTGGTCTGTGGGGGAGAGCAGGGCTGGTCTGGGGGAGAGCAGGGCTGGTCTGTGGGGGGAGAGCAGGGCTGGTCTGGGGGGGGAGAGCAGGGCTGGTCTGGGGGGGGGGGAGAGCAGGGCTGGTCTGTAGGGGGAGAGCAGGGCTGGTCTGGGGGGGGAGAGCAGGGCTGGTCTGGGGGGGAGAGCAGGGCTGGTCTGGGGGGGGAGAGCAGGGCTGGTCTGGGGGGGAGAGCAGGGCTGGTCTGGGGGAGAGCAGGGCTGGTCTGGGGAGAGAGCAGGGCTGGTCTGGGGGGGAGAGCAGGGCTGGTCTGGGGGAGAGCAGGGCTGGTCTGGGGGGGAGAGCAGGGCTGGTCTGGGGGGAGAGCAGGGCTGGTCCGGGGGGGGAGAGCAGGGCTGGTCTGGGGGGGGAGAGCAGGGCTGGTCTGGGGGAGAGAGCAGGGCTGGTCTGGGGGGGGAGAGCAGGGCTGGTCTGGGGGGGAGAGCAGGGCTGGTCTGGGGGAGAGAGCAGGGCTGGTCTGGGGGGGGGGAGCAGGGCTGGTCTGGGGGAGAGTAGGGCTGGTCTGGGGGGGGGAGCAGGGCTGGTCCGGGGGAGAGCAGGGCTGGTCTGGGGGAGAGAGCAGGGCTGGTCTGGGGGGGGGAGCAGGGCTGGTCCGGGGGAGAGCAGGGCTGGTCTGGGGGGGAGAGCAGGGCTGGTCTGGGGGAGAGAGCAGGGCTGGTCTGGGGGGGGGGAGCAGGGCTTGTCTGGGGGAGAGCAGGGCTGGTCTGGGGGGGAGAGCAGGGCTGGTCTGGGGGAGAGGAGGTGAGGGGTTATCACTTGTAGGTTTCTCCTGAGAGAATCTGCTCTGGATCTCCAGCACAGTTTCAAGTAAACAGAGAGGAACCGTTCAAACAAACGTGTTTGTCAAGGACACTTGTGGGATTAGCTGTGCACCTTGACCCCAGCTGATATCAGCAGCAGTCAGGTTCATGGTATGCTGTGTATGTAGCAGAAAGCTGCATCTTCCACCGAGG